>NC_034409.1:70934235-70966269 GCF_002078875.1 Numida meleagris
AGAAAGAGAGAAAGAGAGAAAGAAAGAAAGAGAAAGAGAGAAAGAGAGAAAGAAAGAAAGAGAGAGAGAGAAAGAGAGAAAGAGAGAGAGAAAGAAAGGGCTAACAAATTCGTTCCCTGCACTGCAAAGCTGTAGCCTAAATCTGGGAGCTGGAAAGGAGATGGTGGCATCAGGAGAAGTTTGGCAGCTGACAGTCGCCAAGGAACTGGAGTAAAAGTAGGAGCAGAGTATGGACTGTATTTTACAGGCAAGGTAATAAAAAACCTCTTCCACTGCAAGTAGAACAGGTTGGATGGCACCAGCCCCCACTACAAGTCACAGCAAATAAAAGGTACCTAAGTTTGGAAGAGGAGAAGTGAAAAGGAAGAGTAACAGACAGTATGTGTGTCACAAAGAGAAAACTGCAACTGTTTCTCTTGTAGCTCAACCCTCCTCTCCTCAAATATCTTTCATTTAACTTCTGACAGCTGTCAAAACAGAATGTGATACTACCATGGCTATAAATGTAGTAGAGGGAGAACTTCTTGAATACAGTGATTTCACAATGCCATGTTGTTCTCAAGTTTGCTCAGTAACCACAGTAACAAAAACATTTTAGTTTAGGTGGCAATGTTCAGACACCCAAGGTATTTCCCAAGTAACCTGCAAGGAAAGATATTCCCAGACCTGAGAATTCACAAGGTGGCTGTCTGCTTTTCAGACAGGCAAATAACAGGGAGCCTGATCCAGTGAGAGGTGCAGAGTGCTCTTTGGTTCAGCAACCTCTAATTTCATGTATTTTAAAGAGTTTAAGACCAGAATGGAATCAGCTCTTGTGACTAACATGACTTCTTGTACATCCCATATCATTAAACTCCATCCAGATGCCCCTATACGAAGCATAAAGGTTCCCATTACACTGAAACACCATTCCAGCTCTCGAGAGCAGAAATTGTTGCATACCACAGAGATGCACGAATGGCTGAGCAGCTGCAGTGGCAGAGTCTGATATGTGCCACCACTGATAAAATCAACTGTGATCGTGGCTGATCTATATCCTATCAGGTAAACCACTCCTGTGCTGTAGTAAAGAAAAAGGTAAAAAAAGAAAAACCCTTACAAAACACGTCCTCAAGATCCAACCCAAGCAAGTATGGGGGAGATGAAAATGAAAACACAACTCCTCCCATCTCTGTGGGCAATGATATGTCGTCCTAAAGGACAGGACTTAATGAGAATTGTTATCTCTGTGCAGATCTGCAGGTGCTCTGAGAATTCTGGCAAATACATTCTCCTTATGGCCCAGAGAGAGAGGAAAGATAACAGGAGAACTTCAATTACAAAACCAAAAAGGGATCATCATGATCCTACAAGACACAAAATGGCCATAGAATTTATCCCAGAAACTGAAATCTGATTTTAACAGAAAATATGAAGGACTTCTTAATGATGAATTGATCGTCATCCCAATAAACTTTTAATATTTTATTATGCTTGCAACTGGCATTTTATTACAAGGTTGAATTTGCCTAAGTTCAGCCTCCAGTCCTGGATCTTGTTATAGCTTTGTCAGCAGCACTGAAAAGCCCTCCCCCTTCCCAGTACTAGATATAAGCTGGATCGTGCTCAGCATCAATCAGCCCTTCATACTGGCAGGGCCGATATGTATGAGAGCAAATTTTTCAGCTCAACGCAATATCACATTGCCTTTGAGAGAAAGACCATTATTCACACTTTATTTTCACTTCACCCTTGTACTCGGAGCTTAAAAACAAAAATTCAAAATGTATTTGGCACAATTCATATGTCACAGAGGCAAAGTGTTGGGAGCAGCAGACAGAGCTTTCATTCTTGAAAAGCTTTAGAGGATCACACAGAAAACATTAGCTATGGCTGATAAAATGATTGCAATATGGGGTAATTATAACCTTCACCAGAACGAACAGATGATGCACAGTGACTTCAGTAAAGCTCTATCTATTTTTGCCAGCTGAGGACTGACTTTGTCCATCTTTTTTTTAAATCAATAAAAATTGGGCAGAAGAACAGGTTCTTCATAACTTTACAGCAGTGACTCACCCAAACATCCAGCATACCCAAATAAAAGCATTTCTACTTTTATTGATTTTTAGTATCTTTCCCGATTAGCTTCTGTTGTCTTCAGATTGGTCTGATCACAGTCAAAATAAACACAGTTTATTTTCTTGCCACGGTGGCAAGATTTAAAATCACAAGTGACTGCGAATCCACACAGACTTTTATTCCTTCCCATTTTTGGAGCTTCACAAAAAAAGAAGTTTCTCTTCAGTGTGCACCATGAGGAAATGCTGTGGAAGATGATTCAGTTCAGTGAACCCCACCCCCACAAAATATCAGTATCTCCTTAGTGTCTTCCTCTGTCCCTGACATAATGAGAAGAATGATATGAAATGAAGGGTGAAACTCAAGCAAGTTCTGCAGCCCACATTTCCAATCCTTGCTGCTCTGGAAAGGCTGAACCAGGGAAGAAATCTTTTTCTTCACTGAGATCAACAGCAATTCATTATGGCCAGAACCACAGTTAGCACCTCAGAATGAAACCTAGTCTCTCATTCTACATGCCATGCAAATGAAAAATCCAAGAATCACTCTGTTATATTTTGATATTTTTTTTAAATCACATGCTCTACATTGGATATTTTCCTCTGGACCAAACACCTACTGTTTTTTGGTATTTCAACTTGCTAGTCATGGATAGAAAACTTCAGTGACAAGAGGACACCCAGGTAACACATCCCCTGCACAATTTTTAGGTTAACAAAAATATTTCATGTCATTTTTTTTCTCCTTCAGCCTTGCTTGATACTACAGAAAGGGAAGTTTTGCTGAGAGTGTTGTTTGTGCTGGAATCTGCAATCTCTGCTTTCTGTGCATGTTGGTGGAAGGCAGTCAGGTGGGAGTTCTTTATTAAAAACATTATCAGTATTTTGAACACAGACTGTATTTTCACAGGAACTTGACTGACTTTTGCTAATGAAACGTACATTTTCCCCTCAATTATACTGACTGTATTTTCTAGTTTGGCATCGGAGCTATTGAGCTGATGATTCATAAAGTAGCTCTTTTCCACTTACAAAGGGGAAAACTACCACTAAACCAGCAAATTAAAATCAATATTATTCAAAGAAATAACAAGCATGGGTTGAAGTTGACAAGGATTTCTGCTTTTTCCTTCTACACGGTGATCCTGTCCTTGAATATACAGTTATCTGTGTGCCTCTGAGAAAAGAATTTAATCCTTATTGTTTAGGATTACAATAGAAATATAAAAGCTAGACTGTGATTAAACACACCAGTCAATAACTCACTTCTATTTCTACTCTCTTCAGTATTACAGGCCAGCTTGCTTCTCTCTCAGATACTCATCTGTGATTAACTTGATTCAATTTAAATACAAAGTGTCCATGAAGCCTTTAGGCACAACCCAGTGAACATCTGTCCACTTTCTTCCTATCCTTACACATTTATAGGTGGGCTCTGGACCATCCCACACAGCTGGGTTTCCCTAAATGACATTCTAGCGTCACCTTAAAGATGAAGATGTCACAGTTTCATGATGACCATCATGTTAAAATCTTTTTGTGATTCTAGACAGTAATGGCACATTATAATAATTTGACCAGCCATGACTTGTCAAAAACAAAAAACTTTATCTGGAGAAACATGAGACTTTACCTGTGGAAAAGGTACAATGTCTAATGTTAGAGTTGCTTTAATCTTTTCTGACGGTTGTATGGATACTTTTGGTTCTTACTTGCAGATTATCATGGAAATTAGTATTTCCAGATTTTTTTTTCAAAATGCTCATGACACTGGTTAGCTCTGAACAAGTCAAGAACAAGTAACATCCAGTTCTCCTTCACCACCACCACGGATCAGCTCTCTCATAACGAACAAAAAATCAGATAGAGAAAATGGAGGTATTTTGGGAAGTTTGTATCTGGGTGCAGTCCCCTTTGCTACATGTACGTACTCATATTTTTCCAAAAGACTGGATTTCTTGCCAGTGCCAACTGCCAGCGTGCTCTCACCTACAAGGAATGGTTGTAATCATAGCACCTTATTCATATCTTCTTCCATCTTGGCTGCACTAGAGCAATGTAAAATACCTAGTGTGAAGCACTCTTTATGCTTCAGCAAACCCATGATTCTATCAGCAGCACAGGGTGCCTATCAAACCTATCCACAAGCAAGTCACCAAGATTCCCACAAGTGTTCCGGAAATTACCATGTTTTCATAATGTGGATGAACAAACACTGGAGCAGGCTTCCTATAGATTTGGCTGGTGCCCATGCCTGTCAGTGTTCAAGGGGTGTTTGGACAATGACCTCAATAATGTGCTTTAACTTTTGGCTAGTCCCAAAGTGGTCAGGCAGTCGGACTCAATGATCTTTGAAGGTCCCTTCAAACTGTTCCATTCTGTTCCATTTTGTTCTGTTATTATCCTATTCTATTCTATTCTATTCTATTCTATTCTATTCTATTCTATTCTATTCTATTCTATTCTATTCTATTCTATTCTATTCTATTCTATTCTATTCTATTCTATTCTATTCTGCTCTATTCTATTCTATACCATCCCATCCTATCCGATCCTAACTTCCAAGCTTCCCAGGTAAACTCTCAGTATGAAAGGCGAAGAAGGCCATTGCATCCGTGGTGCAGGGAGTCTCTATAGCCAGACTGATGTTTACACAGGGAGAGGACTCAAACTTCCTCTCTAAGAGTTTAGAACACAAACTTCATCACTTTTGACAATAAATATTTTCTGTTACCCTCCTTTGACAGAAATATACAGAGGCATGTAATTAATAGTTACATGCCTATTAAAAATAAGCAAACTGATAAATAGAAAGACTAACCAGAACACTCAGCTGCATATACTTCTTCCCAAAGGGAAAGCATGAGAGAAGAAATATCTTACAACAGATGTTAATCTTTCTGCTTAATACATTACTGGAAGGCGTTCCAAATACAGTGACAAGCACAGTATAAAAGCTTATATAGAATAAAACAGATTAACAACTGCATTTTTAAGGCCTACATTTTGCAGCCAGACCTATGCAAACCTTTCCCTTGAAAAAGCAATTTTGTTTCTACGTTTTCTGCATGCATACAGTCAATGAATATTAAATACTATAGGAAAACTCTTTTCTAGGTTATAGACCATGCTGATTAAGGTACCTTGAATTAGATTATGCCTTCTTCTCCACTAGCATTCCAACACATCCCCTTTGAAGTGCAGAGGGTTATATAGCAGAAAGGTGCACGACATCCCTTAAGGGATTATAGTCCTTTTCTCCTCTGACATTGTAGTAATGACTTCCCCCAGTTCAATTGCTCAATACTCAAACAAACAATAAAGCACTTTTGTCTCTCTTGAACAATTCAGTTTAAGGTCTGATACAGACATGCATATCAGCCAGCTTCTTGCCCAGTTTCACTAAGGCTGACACACATTTAGTAATAATATTTTTTCCATTTTTTAAGGCCTACGCACAGTCTTTGCATATTACATTCAAAAGTAATGATTGTTTCAGACTTAGGATACCAATAGAGAGATGCTTTGCCACAGACCAGTCTGTTAGAACATTTTCCTGCCATTGCGCAGCTCAGGTGCTGGCTAGGAGGTTTATTTTCCTTTTAAGAAATTTTCCACAAGTATTGTCACCAAGGAAGCCAGGAGATGGTTTGGGTACACGTGTGAAGAGAAGGAGCAGCTGTCAGTGGAACTGTGCTGATGATAACTATGACAAAAAGTGTTATAAATGCAAATGTACATTTAGGTTATGGGAACATGTAGAGACCACAGACTCTGGTTGGGCTCATGCTGTACCTGTGATTAAAAAACATATGGTAACAAAGCCATTCCTGCCCCAAACCAGTCTGCAGTCTAGTGACTGAATGCAGATCCTACTGAATGACACACATTAAAATCACTCCAGAAGAGAAAAAATAAGCAGCACTTGACAGCAGAATTGGCTAAAGTCTATTGAAAAACACACACATTTTATGTAAAACAGTTCTTCTTTCTGTTCGCCATTAATCTACGTGATATTTCCACCATGAGCTTCTGCCACACAGCTCTGCACTACTGTAGTCGGGAATGCCATGAGCAAAGCAATCTCAAGCCCTGCCTTCAACCGAGAGTGGAAAAATAGGTCAGGGAAATAGCATTATAATCTGATTTAACTGCTCTTCAAATCATCACAGCCTCTCCATTAATTTCAACAAGAATTGGATTGGGCCCAAATTACTGACAACAAAATGGGAGGTTTATTTTAATACCTTCATTGCTTCATTTAAAATGCTCCGCTGGAAGAACTGAAACTAAGATTTTTCACGTGTCTTCAGGTGGCTACACTGTGACTGACATTTCTATGTAAAAAAGGTTCAAACCAAACAGATTTTCTGCAGCACAGCTGGAAACTGGAGACCCAGCCTGTCATGGGACTGCCCCTCCTTACAGTTAATGAGTGCCATCGAGCAGAGGAACAGCTTGAGAATAAGAATGTATCACCTGTGCGTTTCAGTAAAAGATCTCCACAACTTGCTTCTGAGAATGAAGTAGAGAGTCTGCAGTTTAAAAATATCTGACTCAACTGGAAGCTTCAAAGGCCAATGTAAAATGAAAAAGTTGATCTGGGTTGTTTTGCTCCGCTCTGTGCTTTTGTGGCCTCATTTCGTGTCCTGTGTGCAGGTTTGGGCATCACAATATAAGGACACAAAACTATTAGAGAGCATCCAAAGGAGGGCTGTGAAGATGGTGAAGAGTCTCAAGAGGAAGATGTGTGAAAATCAGCTGAGGTCCCTTAGTCTGTTCAGCCCAGAGCAGAGGAGCTGAGGGGAAGCTCATGGCTGCTGCAGCTCCTCAGAGGGAGTGGAGGGGCAGCGCTGAGCTCTGCTCTCTGGGGACAGCGACAGGGCCCAAGGGAATGGCATGGAGCTGTGACAGGGGAGGGACAGGTGAGGGTTAGGGAAAGGTTCTGAACCAGGGTGGTCAGGCCCTGGAACAGGCTGCCCAGGGCAGTGGGCATGGACCCAGGCTGCCAGAGTTCAAGGAGCATTTGGACAATACTCTCAGACATAGGGTTTGGTTTTGAGTGGTACTGTATGGAATCATGAGTTGGCCTTGATGGTCCTCTGTGAATCCCTTTCAAACTGAGGTATTCAATTATTCTATGGAATTAAAATCCCAAACATCACAACTCATAGCATAAATTTTATTTATTTGATGAAAAAAAAAATAACCACATATTCTGGAAAAAAAATAGAAAAAGAAGTCTGCCAAAGAATCTTGTTTTGGCAAATAATGAATGCCTAAAGAAACACTGTTTGTATTGTGCAATGAACTTGTAATTAATGTTTGTTTGTTCTCTCTTTAATAGCAGTACTGCACAAAGTGATGGGATTTTTCTACCATTTGTGAATATGCAGATTTTGAATCTTCATTCCCCATATGGAAGAGCTCCCAGGGGGTCATATCATAAACTCATTCAAATGATCAAAATAAATTACAAGTATCCATACAAATGCGGAAAATGAGAAAGCTGTATGTATTGTTTCACTAAAGTATAGTTAAGTGCCTCAGTTTACTTGAGTGGTGATTTTCTGGTTGACTGCATAGAGGTAAATCAAGAGCCTTGATGAGGAACAATGAAGACATCAAAATATAAATACAAAGGGACATATCCAAGCCTTCATCATAGATGGAGAGGCACATATAGACATGATTAAGCCAGCTCAAGAGATTGTCCCCATACATGATGCAACACTAACACAAATAGCAGCTAACCTTAGCAGCTTGAGTAAGCACGTATTCATGCTGGTGGGCTTACTGAATGCTTTGCTGCCATGACTTCATTGCTTTTAGGACTCTTCATTACCCACTAGTAAAGCCAGACGTTGCACAGGTGGAGGTTGGGGAAGGTTAGGATGCTGAACAATGTTCAGCCTCAGATAATGTGCATTGATATGGACATTGTACTGCTTCAATCTTTTGTGTGATAGGCTATACTCTAGAGGAGTAACGAATTCTGGCCTGTTTTGAAAAAGCTGTCCCTTTAATTTGCTACTACGAGGGCACTGGAGTAAGGTTTTAGCAGATGCTGAGATCCCTGCTTGTTAATATGTTTGGGCGACAGTGACAAAGCTGCCTCTCAGAAAATCAGCCCTGGAATGGTAGCATTGAACCACTAACTCAGAGCAAGGTGCAGGAGCCGTGCAGGTCACCCAGGAGGGACAAAATGAGGTTAGTAGTCAGCCTGCCCTGTAACCAAGACTGATGCATAATAGCCAAGAGGACATGGATTGTGACAGGACTCAGTTCAGCATGTTTTACAGCTCCTCCTGGAAGATACTAAACATCCCTTCATTTCCAAAATAATTTCAAAATGAAAACTTGCTCTGTTTTAAACATCAAACAGAAAGTTTTGGTGGGTGGGGGAGTTCTACCAGAAAATGGTATGGAAATTTTAAACTTCTCTGTAGGCTTTGAACAAGAGACGAACATATAGACCAGGATGAGCTGCAGAAGAGACAGCTTGTAAGTGGGGGAGGCTATTGCTGAAGAAGGAGATCTAGGCCTGCGAAAACTCAGAAAACACATAGAACAAAAGTACTCCTGATAATGAGGTCTTACATGTTGCTGCATACTTTAGTTTTAGTTCTGATAGAAGGGAGATCGCTGTGTGGTTATTTCCAATGTTATCAATATGAAATAGAAAATTTAGTAAACTATGGCCCAGGGCTGCTGCAGAAGTATTAATATTTCATTAATACTAAGTAAAATTGAATAAACAGGCCTGAAATTAAAGACTGTGCTAGAACACAAATGAAAAGAGAAATGCAAATACAAATATTGCCATGAGCTCAAGAGTAAGATAGAAAGAAAATGCGTTATTCCACTTTTTTCAACTCTTCAAAATTGAATCTAACACTGAAGGAAAATTTTTCTACTTAACACAAGTATAAGAACATTGATGCTTCTCTAAGTGCAGCATTTCCAATGCCATCATCACTGCTAAAACATAACCTTAACAATAATTTAAGTCCCTGTTACAGGTCTTTCTGCTGCTCTTGAACTTCATCTATTTCCAGGAACAATCTGCTCATCTTTGACACCCCAAAATAGCAAAGAATCAATGTGTCATTATGCCATAAGAACAGCTGAAAAGCAAAGTCTTGAACTTGATAAGAAAACTATGACCTTCACTTTATGTTCAGAGCTTTGTTTCTACAAAATGTAATTTAAAGAGAGAATTTAAGAACTTTATCTTGGAAATACAAATACTCCTTCCTCCAGGCAGATTTAGTTCATAGATCTGCTACTAGATTCTGCCACTAAGAAAATATTAGAAAAAAATAATAATAAAGAAACAATAGGAAGACCTAAAATTGATTTTAATGTTAGAAAAATGTTCAGATATGAAAAATAGACCTCCGAGGGCTACACAAGGAGAAATACATCCGCACTTAATAATCATGACTCTGAAAGGATAACCATAACACTGCAGTAAAACACATGTTGAAAATGACTTCTAATGTTTTTGAGAAGAAGGGCTGAAATGGGGAAAAAAGTGTATGATTAGCAAAACTATGCTGGATATTCAGAAAAGAAAATTCAGGTCTCAGTCATCTGTGAGCATAAATGGCCTAATACTTTCGCCCCTACACAGACACTCATTCTGGCATCTGGATTAGTTGAGACAAAACACTTTACTGGGATAAACAGAGATAAAATAAGTTAGTAAAAGAATGTTTGAGTCTAAATCTTGAACAGAAAGGTTAACACTTCCACCTCCCTTTTTAATTATAGATTTGCAGATTTTTGCATCTATGATTTGTGATTCATTTTATAAAGCATAAATTTACAGTTTGCCATATGTATTTTGTTCTTCCACAATAAATCTGAGTTGTCTTTTTTTTCTAATGACTTTTCATTGTGCTAACAGTATACTCCCAAAATATATTTGATATTTCTTTTCTTCACAAATTGGAGAAAATCATAGCTCTGCTTTTCAACTCACTGAAGGTGAGTTGCGCAGTAACATACAGGATCTATTAACTTAGTCTTTGTTCAGTCATATGAGTCTGCAGACCTACACAGGCCTTGGCACCAGACAGGAATACAGCTGAATACATATAAAACAACACATGGAACTCTATTTCTTACCTGAGGTAGCACTGCTGGTCCTTGTCCTGCCAACCTCTGCAAGGAGCTGACCTGAGGAACCTTAATGGGCACTGCAGTGATAGTTCCCAAAGACTGTTGAAAAAAAAACCAAAACCAAAACAACAGTAGAACAAGGTTTAAAATACAGACATAGCTTCCCCAGGCTCTGCCCTACCCAGAGGTTCCCTTCCCAGTCCACCTGGAGTAAAGAGTCACTTTTCCTTCTCTTTAACTCCCTTCAAAGAACTGTTCAATAAAGCCAACGCCTTGTCAGAGCATCTCCTAACTATGAGTGCAAAGAATGTATCTTGTTATTGTGGGTTTTTGGGTTTTTTTTGCTACACAGGGCAAACAACCACATGGCCAAAGCTGAAGGCTGTCTAGGCCTGTTTTCAAAAGATCTGAAGGAAGGTGAAATGCACCACCACGAGACTTCAAAATGTGCAGTAGAAAGATGATGCAATGCATGGTTGCCAGGGTCATAAGAAAAGTTCACTGTGTTGTAGTAAATAGTAAATACTGAATTATTAAAATGGAAAGCTACTTATAAATCTGCTTTAATGCACTGTAACATAACATTCAGCTGGGACAGCATCCATTTGAGCCAACACAGAAGCTACTACCATCCACCTTTATTCACACTTCTCTCGAATAACAATTTTATTCAAAACTTATTTAAGAGATCTGATGTAGCTCCTTCAATGAGGAAATACATTGTTGTTGTTCTCATAAAGTTTACTTTGTAAGCAGAGAGCCTGTTAGCCCAGTAATGTCTTTATCGCTTATGAATACAGAAAGACACCAACAAAATAAGTAAAATATGTTTTTGTAATACCATCAAATACACATAAATTCCCCCTCTCCCACTAAAAAATCTCAGTGACTGTTCAGCCTCACTCCTTTGCTGATGTTTCATCCATCCATAATGATACAGATAGAAGTATGAGCTCTATTTCAGATACTCTGAATGGTACAACTTTTTCAAGACTCACCCACAGATGCTCCTGAAATCTGGATCTGAGATGTTGTAAATAACTTGTACTTATTTTCTCCAACAAAAAGGACTGATAACTCACAAATTTAAGAGTGAGCCCTAGGTCTAAAGAATCTCTCTGACTTTTCCCCTTCACCCTCTTCCACTCATTCACCCTCTGATGCAGTTCACATTCTGGTTAACTGGCCAGTATTCTTAAGACAAGTTTTTATAACTTCTATCCAATGTTTCTTAATTGCTGCTGGAATGATGTGGCAATATAAGCAAGCAGATAACTACCATTATAAGAGTACAGGAGACTTAGACACTGAGAAAAAAAAAAACAAACTCTGAAAAAATGTGTTTGGTTGCTAGAAATGGCTAATATCAAAAGAAAAACAAGTTCAAGTGAATTTCTCTGAATTTAAGTCTCCTCAAAACAAAGATACTGGATCACAGCCAGCAAAATAAAATACGCTAATGTTATCCCAAACTGATAATGAAATTTGTCAATAAAAATGAAACTATAAAGAAGTCAGTTCAAGCAAAGAGAGACTGTGTTAGGTCTGTGTTGATGAGTTCTTTGACTTCAACAGCAGAGTGGTAGAATAGTCTGCTTCATTTTAACTAGCGTTTGATAAAAATACCACACATTTTCATGCAGAACATTTTTAACAAGCCTGTCCTACAGAGTTTATATTTTCAACACTACCACTCTTCTTCGAGATACTTGGTTGTGCAGTTTTATATCTTCAAGAATGTTCAGAAATTGCCAGAGTCAATGACCAAGGAGAACTGTATAGCTATAAGCACGCAAGATAATTTTTCCTGAGTGCTCATAGATTATCTGTGCCCTGCCTGGATTATCCATGGAAAAATATACCCCCAAATTTGTCTTGAGCCAAAGAGGGAAAAAACCCAGCATTTCTACCTGAAGACTCAAGAATTAGCAAGTTTTACTTTCCAACATGAGAACTGTCAGCAGACTGAGGAAGAGAAGGGGGTATTTCCACTGCAGCTATCCCTATAGAGTGACATGGGGAATAAAAACAATGGGAAGAATAGAAAAAACTATCTGCATGAATGACTTGTTTGCACTCTCTACTGTATGATGGTCTTACACACTGAGAAGGATGACATGAGGAATTCCTGGAGGGAAGGAGAACTTGAGAAAGTACCTGCTGTATGGCCACTTAGTAGATGTAGTGCTACTCCCTGCTTTATATTACCATGAGCTACATTACATACAGCCCAGTTGTCTTGCTTTTTAAGATGAATAACAAAAAGGAATTTCCAACCTCAAACTAGATAATCTGAAAGTTTATCGCACAATATGATGTACATTTTCCCTCTATCCCAACACTGTTAATGAATAAAATGAGATTTCTTTGGTAATGCAGTGAGTCCAAGTTTTCCCTGCAAACATCACAACTTCTCTTGGGCTGCTCATAACCCTCTACTGCAAACTATAACAAGAAGTTCTTCCTTCAGGAAGGTCATGCTTAAAGTGCAGCTGCAGTTCTCAACATTTCTATACATGCTACTACAGGCCTTGAAAACTCATATTCAGATACTCATATTCCTACAGATATGACTGGATTTGCAAGGATTTTCAAACTGTCCAACAGAATACCATGTATCAAAACCAGAAGTGCTGACACTGAATGAAATTGGGAATTGACTATAAAGATAAGAATCAAATTACTCAGAAATTAGATAAGATGTGGTTATCAACTGGTAGGATGCACAAAAACTTCAAGTGAGTAACAAATCTCCTTTTTCGTACTACTTCAAATATCAATCACAGGAGGAGAAAAAAAATCTGTCTGCAATAGAATGCCTCTATCCTCAGAGAAAGAAGCTCATCTCAGCCTCTAGGTGCATTGCTGCGTCAGTTCTGTTATGTCTAAAAACACACAGTGCTGGAGCTGTGAATGTGAATGAGAAGAAACAAAAAATGCCATAAAACTGCACTACACTGTTCTCTTGGCTTCACCTGAAAACAAAGGCAGGATGTATTGTCTGTGGGTATCAGAGGAATGAACTATCATCAGTTCTGTCACCTGTGCCCTGAAAAAATTCTTCAGATTTATTTTCCTGAAGTAGGGGTTCTGCAGCCATCTCAAGAGAGCAAGAACAAATTACAGCATTCTCGGGTTATGAAATTTTCAGTGACAAAGATGCAGCCTACTGTTTACAAACATTTTTATGGTAAGGATCTGTTATTCAATATTCAAGCAATGTCAGTGCATAAATCACATGGCTGAGGGAAAATTCAAAATTTTGATCTCACACTAATAGTAGCACTATAGTATGTTCAGACAGGAGTCTATTTAAGAATCTATTTTAATATTCACTGTTTGCATTAGTTTGTTATTCCTTCTCAGCATGGACAATAAATAGGTCAAGCTGTTGTACAAGCAGAATTCAGCAACAGAAAACTCTGAACCATTCCTGTAACACATCTCACCTTTTATCTCAGGATGCTCAGTATTACTGTCTCCATTTCAGTGATGAAAAAAATTGACATTTAGAGGCAAAATAACATAGTAAGGGGTAAACTGTTGCACAGGTGGAAATGCAAGCCAGACTTTGTATTTCCAGTATCTCATCCACACTGTTGATTATTGACATCTCATTTGTTGATGCAGGGCCACATTTGACTCCCCTAACTTTTAGGGCAGTGACAACCATTTTCATTCAAAAACTGTCCAGGCTTGCCATGCTGAGCCTGAAGGATCAAACACTCATCACTCACTAATTCCACACCTTAATTTCCACCCATGTAGGGCTTCTTTTTCTCTCCTTTCCTTTTTCCAATTTGTCCAAAGAGCAAGCTGGTGCACATTCTTATAAACCTTTAATTAACAAGCTGAAAAGACATTTTTCTGGCAATGCCTGACCTTTAAGCACTTTGTATGAATTTATCGATACCAGCAGAAACAATAATTTAAAAGGTTATTTTATGAGTGCTGAATAGTTTATGGCAGCACTTTTGTCAAGATAAATGAGTTTCTTATTACTACATTTACAGCTCTGAGCATTTTAATAAAAAAGGTCTATAAAAGTCAAAGATAACTTCAAATCTTTTCTCTATCTAAGTCTGCTTGGGATTTTCCACTGACCCCCCTGAAACACCTACAATGTGGAAAGAGTACCAAAATGAGTAGTGATGGGGGGGGAAATTAAGAGCCAAGTTTCTGCTTGCCAACAAACAAGTTCATAGTGTAGGAGAACTGCAGCCTAAGCTCTTGAGTAAATGTTACCCAGCAGCACGTTCTGAAGGGGCACATTTTGAATTGCAAAAGCAGGTGAAGAGAAGCAAATGAAATAATATGGATGTAGATTTCTCCAAAAGTAATGCTATTTACTTCCATAGAAACTATATCAGATACAAAGAACACAACAACACGACTTGATACAGCACATTCTCAGCTACAGAACTACATTTTTCAACATAATCACCACCATTAGCTATGCATTTTTTCCAGCAATGAACAATAGCCTGCATGCTGCACTCGTAAAAATCTGCATGGCCATCTGAAATGTGGCTTGGATTTCATGTCACTGTTACCACTACTGAAATACAACACCCACCACCTCACTGTGCTCAGATCCATGGGTTGGTCTCCATCAACACTGAGCAACCATTGATGAATGTCAATGGATGCCATTATTTTTCACACAGAGGAATTCAATTGCATGCCTTTGCTTCATTTGCACTTCCATGTCAGATGTCATTTTGTCGTACCATCTCTCTGCTGCCATCTGTCACGCAGCAATGAAATGTAACGGAATATTGGTGGGAAGGTTCATCCTCTACTGCATTACCACCAGCATCACCCTCAGATGTCATGGGCCAACATAATAAAATAGGAGGCATCACTTCCGGAGCAGCCCCAGTGAGTTGTTTACTACAATAACTAATAATTAATAATACTATTTTAAAAGAAAACTAACCCCAAAGCCTAGGGTTGGATACAGTTGCATTAAAGGACAAAAAAAAACAGTTAACGTTGTTTAAAAAAAAAGGAAGGGGAAATTAAGGAGATGCTTGTGTACAAAAAAAGAAAAGAGAAAATTTAGCTGCCAAGTGCAACTAAAAAATAGAATCATTTCTCACCATTAATTCTATTAATGCTCAACAGCATTGCAACTATTTGCTGTATCTTCTACTGCAGTACATCTTCTGAATAAATTCAACAATGTCCCTCAACCCAGGCTCTCAAAGTTAACTGAGGAGCAGAAGTGTGCAGGGACATTGGCAAGTGGAAGACATGTAACATGAAACAAAGAAGTATGGTGTGGACAGAACAAAATTCAAAGGACAAATGCTAGAGATGCTGAGCCAGAAATAGGGATGAGATTTACATTGTCAGTGATCAGACTAAAGGCCATATGTTCAGTTTTCTATTGTTTGTTATCTTATGACTTCATTAGCCAATTAATTCTTGAGTTTTTAAATTCACAGTTGGGCTCCTTTGTGGTTTTAGTGAACTTCTGCATCTCAGCCCTGAATAAATGACATATAAACGTATATCTGTATACGCATACACAAGTATCAATCTCTTTTTTACTGAAAGATATTTAAATTTTAATCAGCTTTGATAAAAATATTTGTCAGACCATCTCTTGCTATGATAGCTTTGAATTACAAATTCTTTCCCCACCTCATTTGGATGCACTAATAAAAGCTTAAGGACCTGTTCTTACAATTCAACGCCCATCTATAGTCATTGATGAGCTTAGTACAGGAGCAATTTCAGCTTAGATCACATAGAACACAACTCGTCTCCCATTCCAGAATTATGCCAGTACAGATGAAACCTCCAAAATCAATCCCTGAAGAGAATCAGACTCAGTGAGTCGCAGAAGGTTAAATAGCCATGTAGTTTCAAAAGCCTGCTGCTACAGCATGTTACCAAAATAAATACTTAACTCGGGAACATATGGGTTTGTTGTAGCTTAGCAGAAGAGTTCAAATTATTTGAGTTTAACTGACACTGCATTGCTGTATTATTTGCAAACTATTTTATACTGACATAAATACTGCAGCACAAATATTCTGTTCCTACAATGTACTACAGAAATACTAATCTTTTTTTTTTTTTAAGTACACATGCATCTCTTTAAGATCTAGGTCTTCTTCCTGTTGCAAATAAGATATCTAAGCTATTAAAAAAATGTTTTTGTCTGTTATGTGTTCAATATTGGCAACAACAGTTTTACAGAATGGATTTTTAATGTGGTAGTGACAGGGGAACAGATTGCTATGGCAACAGCAAAGATGAAAATTCTTAACCTGAATGGATTGTCACTGAAGTAATTGCAGGTTTTTTTTACCCATTCTACATCCATTTTACAACCTGAATGCTGCATTCAACCTTGAGCTTGCTTTATATAAAAGCCAAGCACTGTATGCAACCTCCAAGTTCATTTGACTTCAAACTTGCTGTGCCTTAGCTCAATAATCCTGGTTACTGTACTCTAGCTAACCTAAACAGTGGAATGCCTTCACTTTTCCATATAATCATCAGTAAAAGCACTGTGTGCTGGGATGTAACTGAGGTTTCTGCAAGACATATGCACATAAGTATTTTTTCTTACCCCCTGGACCAAACTTACACCAAAAATCCGTGGAAATCATTCCTGATCTTCAAAGTATAGTGAAATCACTCTGCATGGTGTTTCTAATAATCTGGTGAAATAATGACATACTTCGTTTCACACTCGGATTGTATTCCAGAGACGGCACTTCAGGCACAAATTTTGTGTAAGCGGCAATTTAACTGGAATTTCATAGAAATTTAAAGATTACTTCTCCAGCTTTTCAAAGTGTTTATTTCCCCCATTTCCTTTCTCTCCACTCAGAACTCAGTAACCTCACTCTTGTGTGCACAGTTATTACTGTTATGAAGTAGACAATGAGAGATATTGAAAGTCCTGCTGCTTTTTAAAATACATTAAAAAAAAAAAACAAACACCTTCCTTTCTTTGGACACTCACAGCACCTTTAAACCCACCCTCCATTACAGCCAATTAAAAATGACTCAGGCCTTGCCTTACGCTTCTGCACCCAAGCAGCCTGCTAATTCTCCACTGCCTGCTTCTTGGCCCAGTAACTGGGAAGTAGCAAGCAGCACCAGCCATGGCACCCCTCTAACTCCCAAATCTGCTGTGAACACAACCATGCAACCGAATTCTTCACTGCTTCTGAGTTATTCATGCTCATCAGCAAAAAAGCCCGCAGATGGTAGCAAAGCTCACTGGGGGTATTAGAGGGGCATAAGTAGAGGGAAAGTAGAGCTTTCTGCTGTCACCACAGCTCTGAGGCTTTTCAGGGCACCACTTAATCTACTTCTGCTATCCCACAGCGTTCAGACTTTTCAGAGAGCTCTCTACTTCTTGCCACTTGCACATCCCCATCTGGGCAACCTTGGATACACAAATTCAGTTTGATGACACTGTGGACAAGGATTCTGGCAAAGGAAAAATATGCTGCATGAAGTTAATGACTTTCTTGCTTTAAAAGCTCCATGCCTCCTTCCACAAGAGGATGGAGAGCTACCCCAAATCTCTCTCCTTAAACACAGCTTCCATCACCTTATTTACTGGTTTGAATCTTTTTTAAGACACTGTTATTTTTATCAAAAGAAATAGTCAGCATTTTTCCTCAGTCATTAGATCACACTCTAATTTTCTTTAAAAAAAAAAAAAGTTCAGCTATGCAAACTGCATTAACATACCTGTTCTATGGTTTAAAGTTTTATTCAGAAATCATATCCAATTAATTGTCTCCACCTCCTACACAAATGAGTATGGTCTCACTGAGCTGCACAACACTGCTCTGCAGCTGTGATTACACCTAGAGTCTCTTGCACAGCTTATTCATAGGATTTGCTGTTTAACTCCTAAACTGTTCCAGGTCAATGTTTTTTTTAATGACTAATGTCTTCAAATTACTTATTCTCTGTTCACTGTCTCTGAAAGTATTTTTCAGTAAAGGGGAGAGTATATGTACAGCAGAGCCTTGCCTCCCTCAAGCTAGTTTGAGCAGGAGCAAAAACCTCCAGCAGCAGCACGGCAGTAAAGGCACTGCTGCTGCATCCCTACTGCAGGATATGAAGGCTGGGATGAGAAGTTGGTGGGAAGAAAAATAATGGGAGAAATGACCATCGTTCTGTACTGACTGAGGAACCCTTGCCTGCTGGAATGGCCCACATAGGCTCTCAGCAGCTATGAGAAATGAAGAGTGCCTTCCACATCATTCCACATCATTCCACCCAAAGGGATCAGAGCTGCTTTAGCAGTTCTGACTCTGATTTTTATTATGCATTCTTCAGTCACTCTGGAAACACGAGGGGAGTGACAGCTTGAGATGATCTAATTGCTCGCTGCCACACAGTCCTTTTTGTCAGACCCATAGCAGAGCTAATTCAGCTTGCTAAACAGCATAAAGAAAGTTTTCTGCTGGTCGAATTACGTGAGGGAAGAAAGCAACAGAATAAAGGCAAGGGGAAAAGCAATGTTTCCTAGCTGGGGAGGGGGAGGGGGGACAAGAAACACAAAAGCAGGGGAACAGAAAAATGGCCTGATGGTGCCAACCTTCCTGGAGAATGCAATCTATTTGATCAGCTCAGCTATCATGCTTGCATGTTGTTACCGAAAGTAGCTTCTTTCTGCATTAGCCTGGGGAAGGAACATGAAGACTCTGCCCAAAATCCACATTAAGCATGTTTAAATTTGACTGATCTTATAATTTTCCTGTTAATATAGTTAGAAGAAAGGAAGCAATAACTTTACCAAGAAATGTTCACCTGAATAACATACTGTGCATAACATCCCCTAAGCTTGCTGTATTTATTTTTTAGGCAGGCTACTCAGCAGTATTGAGCCACCTGCCCATCAACAAAACCCAGTGGGAAATACTGCCTTTGTACAACATGGCTGAATTACCGTTCTTATTGAATTCTTAACTTCGGTATTCCACAGTTCTGGGGTTGCAGCTGTGCAAAATCTTTGTAGTGTTATTTAGGTGCCTTCTTCTAATTAAAAGAAAATACTCAGAATGCAGCACATTTTTTAGCTTTGGAAGGTGATAAACTCTACAGAATTCACTTAAAAATGTAGTTGATCCTTTGAGGATGCAAACAGAAAGCCTGATCTTCTATGTTGATTTGTACAGATAATAATAGGATTTGGCAAATTTATACATAAATGAATATGTATACATATAGATACATAAATATACACTGTATGTATGAGAGTTTTGAGTTTCGAGCTCAAGACAGTTAGGTTCACTTCAGCACTGCATTATTTTTGAAGATCTAGTATAAACTTTTTGCTAAAACTAAAAGACAATGGAGAAAGTAAGTCCTGTGTTTTCAGCTTATGTGCTTTGACAATAAAGTCTTCATAAAGGCAGTGCCATGAACCATTACGACCCACGATTCAGTTCAGTGAAGGTCTGTGTGTGTATCTACACTGAGATCATTGCAGAGATCAGGACATCAATCCACAATCCCAGAGCCAAAAGGGGAAAAGCTTTTTTTTTTTTTTTTTTTTTTAATTAGACAATGGTATCTCAAATCCACCTTAACTGCCAGGGAGCTAACTTTACTACCAGTCATTTCTTTTAATTTTTTAGACTGACTGACTGTTACTCATAAAAGGTTATTTATATCATGCTGTGGACCCCAAAAGCAAAATGCTGATAAAGGATACTACACGGCTCTACATTCTACTTGCAGATATGAAAGTTCTGTGCAGTCTACACCCTGACACTGTAAATTGAAAATCATGAAAATTAGGATGAACAGGTCATAAAGACATTTTTTGCTTTTAATGAAAAGTTTCTTTTCAAAGAAAATGTAATAACTATTAATGTCATACTAAGCCTATTTTACTGCTATTTGAAAAATGGTTACAAAATTTTCTGAGTGATTGCTGGTACAAATCTAGCACCACTATATTTGACTTCAGTGGAGACATTCCAAATTCACACATTTGAAAACACTCATAGAACTTTTTTAATCATTCTTTGTTCTTGAACAGACTTATGAACTGGAACTTACTAAAGTATGTAATGAGAAAAGACTGCCTATCAAGACACACATTGATGTTGGTGCTACATAATAACTTCTAAATTCAGAAAATGTTTGGACTTTGTTGAGGAACCAGTTTGTTCTCATATTCCTCAAGACATGAGAACTAAGAGTAAGCACTTTGAACATTGTGGGGTCGTTCAAAGCCTCTTACTCCAGCTTTTAGGCCACATTAAGAACTCAGATGCAGCAGAGACCTGCAACTTCTTAACTGCTTGTACTTATTAGGAAGGTTGGACTTTTCCAGCAATACTAACAAATACAGTGTCCAATATTACATGAAACAAGAAATGTTAAGAAGTGATACAAGTCAGTAGATCACAGATTATTGGCTGGATATTTTGAAAAGATAAGGGCAGGGAAAAGTGAGTAAAGTAAAGGTTTGCTCTGATGTAAACACTGTGAAATCAGTAAATAGGGTAGTGGGATTTTATTAGAGCAACTGCTAATTAATCACCACATAGAGACTTCTCTGGTCATATCTTGTAGTACCCCTGCCAAATTTCTATCAGATTCTCATTACTATTATGCTAAAACAGCTGTCTTTTTGAACGTGTTGGCAAACTCACTCCTGAAAGAGAAATGTGTATTACATTAAATTAAGTAAGGCTGACTGGTGTGTTCATCTTACACACGTAAGGGGTAAACATGCAGGTAAGGTCCTTAAATCATCATTACCACTTCAGCAAACTACAGGAAATACAATGTTACTATAATCTCATCAAAGTTGTCAGCCTCTTTCTAGTATTTACTAATTGATTCACTGCTAGTTCAGTAAAAAAACTAACTTACTTCTTATGTAGCCAGCCTTGTTTGATTCAGTGAGGGATACAGCAATCAAATTGTTTATAATATCACAGTCCAACGCTATACATGCAAATTTGATGACAGTTGCTGAACTAGAGTCTTAATACAATCAAACACAAGGAACAAACTAAGCATAAGTCTATAATAAGGCCCCGACTGAGTTAAAAACAGTTATCTCCATTTACTAAATGTCTTGTGTAAAAGCAATGGGGATGTGCTCTTGCTTTCACTGGCCAAATCTCCAAGGACAATATTTGGACAAAGAACTGGAATAATTTAAAAGATTAAGATCTCAACACAGAAAAGCAGGAAAATACAAACTCAGTTACAAGCACAGGATTAATTCTACTGAAGACGTGAATTATGCACATGGTAAACTTAAACTCAGGGTCATGCTCAGCTACAGGACAAGATTTGAACCTGTTCTCTGAAATTATGATATTGAAGCCTGATTGTAAGATCAACAAAAACAATTTTAGTTTCTCTTACCTTGTCTGGCACCTGGCCTATTTAAAAAGCATTTACATTTCAGAGTTCATACTGATAAAAATCCAAGTCCAATGCAAGCCTTTTTACTCAGAGGGCAAAAAAATATGATGCAAGTCTACAGAACACCTCCTGCACAAGAATTATCTGTACTGAAGCAAGATCAAACCTCAGAATGATTTAAAAGCAGTCAAAGAAGAAATAGGCTCATGATAAATAAAAGTTAGTAGCTAGTCTTTTCCCACACATACACATATATGAGTATCAAAAATACACAATGTAGCTGTTAACAGCCATCCGCCAACACTGTCCTTGTCACTGATGGAAACTGAAATATATCTGTCTTGCCATTCAGCTAATCTCTAAATTTAGAGATGAACAAATTTGGTTAAATTTGGATCAGATCCCTCTCTGACTCACATTATCCTTCAAGGTAGCAATCCTTCACATGCCACACAAAAAAGACCACTGAATGTTGAGTATAATCTCAGGCACTGCACATAGTCAGAGCAACAAATTCAAAAATATATAGTTAAACAACAGGAAGCCTATACAAATAATTATGACATAAAAAGCAGAACAATGCTTATAGGCATTCAGGGAGCAAGTATTTTAGCTACTATAAACTCACATAACTCCATTACTTTAAGCACAACTCTATAGATTTCTAGGCAGAGAAGGTCTGGCCTTCCATATAGCAATATCTCCATAGACAGATTTTTTTTCTCTCTCTCACACATATACAAACACTTTTAATTGCTTATTGTGTAGCAATTTAACTTGATTTTTTTTATGAAATGGCTGTGATGTGAAGAAAAGATAGCAACTAAACCCTAACATCAATAAGTGCTAATAAATATTAATAAAACATAAGCACCACTTTTATTGCAATGTGAAACCAGTTTATTATCCACAGATGAAATCAAATTGCTGCCTTTATTACTGTCAGGAATGACTTCTAAGATATTTCTATTTACTACTTGAGTATTCATCAGCACTCTGTATTTACAGCATCTATGCTCTCTCTCTTTCTGTCTCTCCCTCTGCTAGTTATACATAAAATAATTTAAGAGCAGTATTTTCTGCTACAGTTTTCCAATTAATTTAAATATAGACTCAGATACACATTATGAGATTAACAGCTGACCTATTGCCAAATCCTGATACAGCTACAACACAAACAGGAAAAATTATAATGTTTGTATTTACAACTTAAACATTGAAAGAAGATAAATAGAGTTTATAGTCTGGTATCAAACACTCAAATTCCTGCAAATCATTCAACTACCCCCCAAACTCCATGGATAATGAAACAAAAACATCTTTTGGTGATAAATAGAACTATGACATTTGGCTATATTCCATAGCTTTTCATTTCCTGAAGTGCTGCCTTTTATAAAAGTAGCAGTACATGTAGAATAAGTGGATGGTTTTATGCATCCTGTAATTTAGAAAACCTAAGAGATTAGTTCCCCACCCCCAAAGTTGATCATCTTTCATTATTACAAACTGCACTTAAAGTTTGAATCACACAGCCCTCAAATTTTCTATCCATCCCCTTGCATTCTTGATCCCCCATTTTAAATAGAACTAACTTGAAAATTCTGACATTTTCAAGAATGCTTGCCTGGTAATTTCTGTGAGGCATAGACAGCCTCCAATTACAACAAAATTGTTATAGCGTACTACAATTTTTAGAGCATTCTTTGGTTTTCTGAAGTGAATCAACGTTCTCCATGGGAACTACTCTGATTAGCGTCAAAACAATAATGTGCTATAAACTTTAAGCATTAGAACAGGGGACTCCAAACTTTGTTTATGTGGATGATATATAACAATGTATAAAAGCATCACAGAAACTTCCATTAGAGGATTGCCTATACAGCTCTATGCTTTAAGACTTTCAATATTAGGAAGTTAAAGTAGCTCCCAGGAAAAGGTATGAAATTCAAGTAAATGCATTTCCCTCCTTTCACTTGGTCTCTTTTGGTTGATTCTGTAAATACTTCTGAACTGTCTGTAAGCCCTACATGATACATAAACAGGCTGAAAAGCTTTTCTCCAGTATCAGGAATCACTGACAAAATGAAAGCACCTTTAGTTGCCTCCTTCTGCTTATGTTTTTTTTTGGTAGGCACTCTTCCCAGACACTTGCAGGAGGGAAATCTGTTCCATAAACCCTAGTGCAGCACATCCAGATCTACATCCCTGTTCACATGAACCTGCAGAGGGGATGTTCAGTGACATGCATGTTGCAGAGGACAGAACCACAGTATGCTCTCCAAAACTGGGAGTTTCTTTTGTTTCCTGGTATGGTCTGAAGTGTGTTGTTTGCTTGCTGGTCCCCACAGAAATAAACTGGGAAAGGTTACTCCTAGATTCTTAAAACAATCAGACAGTCAGTGTGAGCCCATTCCTGCTTAACCTTTCCTGCTGAATACTCCAATGCCCTCCCTAGACATTTTTAGCTATGTAAGGAATACCACGTTGGGGCTAACAGGGTTTTATTCAGCTGTTGATAGTCTTTATTCAGTATTTCACACTGGTAGCTGTTTGACCCTATTGCAGACCAAATAAAAATGCAGACTGAGAAATGCAGAAATCCATATACTTTAGATGTATTGACCATATACACATGTCTGGGATATTTGAAAGGAAGCCATTTATAATCAGGAAGCTTAAGTGCTTATTCTGAATCTGACATTTAAATATCCTATCAACAGCAACCAGCATTGCAAAACAGTTTAATTAACCTGAAAGGATGTAATTTTATGCTCTTTAGCAAGAAATATAAATTTTAAAGTGCTTTTACACAGTATATATGAGAGTAGTAAGGCCAAATCTCGCTCTTAGTCTACCCGTATTTAAATATGGAGTAAATTCATGCACCTCCTTATGTATCTACCTTAATAAACCTGCAGCTAAGATGGTGTAAATGCAAGCAGAGTGTGTCACTCTCTCTCTGTAATTCATTTCCTAAAACTACAAAGCTTTTCACAGTGTTCTAATGGTAGAGTTAAAAGTTAAAGCCCCTGCAACAGAATGGATCAATAGATGTGTGGGGCTTTGAATTCTTGGAGCTTCCCATCATTTTGCCTTTTTTTTTTTTTAATTTAACTTGGCTGAATTACCTCTCCTTTTTTACATTTAGAAATACATCCTAAACATTACATGCCTTAAAGCTATGAAAAGATTAGATGTGCCTTAAGCTGAACATTAATATGCCTTAAAGCTATCAAAGAGACTGAATTTGTGATATTGAACTCTTCGAGGTCCCATACAAAAAGCATTGCAATGTCTTTGTCCTAATCATATTCACAGTGCATCCAACACCCCTATGAAAGCCTGAGAGCTGTGGTGCAATGGACTAAACACAGGATGGTGATGGATGAACCTGGACTCTCTCCTGCTGTGTGACTTCAGAAGTCACTTCAACTCTCCGTACTCCGATTCCTCCACAAAGTTTGTCTTGCCTGCTTACATCACATGCTCCTTGGCAGACATGCTCTCCAACAGGTGGAGACCAAAAAGGAAGTCTAACCAAGTGGTTAACAGACTTTTAAGACTCTACTTCAATTCTCTCCTCCATCAGGGTGTCCGTGTGACCACGGGCAAGACACTTGGGCCCAAACACAGCGAGCAGATTTACCAGTGGAATTTAGGACAGGGAATACTTCAGAGAACTTAGCTCTCTCAGCAAAGCCTGTGATGCAAAATTCCCTGTCCATGCAGTTGTCCTTCAGAACACAGCATCAAGCCTGCTGAAGTTCATGAAGCATTTGGACAAAGGTCTCAGACAAAGGGTTGGATTTTTGAGCGATACTGTGTGAAGCCAGGAGTTGGACTCAATGATCCTTGTGGGACCTTTCCAACTCAGCATATTCTATGACTCTATGAACTGGAATCCCAGAGAGGAATTTTGATCCTTAGGCACTTTTGACAGGTTCTCCTAGCTCTGTCTAGTTAGCCTGTATGTCAGAATTCCTCTACCTACAATAACACTTCATGAACCTGTGTTCACAGGGCATGATGACAAGGGCAGCGCCGTAACTTTATTGGTAGGCTTGCCTGTTCAAAACCTTACTGTCACAGGCTTTATATGCAGTTCTCTCATGTATTGTTATTTGTAATAGAATACTAATACCACACCAAGTTCCCCACATAAACTAGCAGAAACAGATAGCTCAGTGTGCTAATTTGTTCCCAACAGGAGATCAAACCCCTGTTCATATTTGAGGATATTCTAAAAAAACAGCATAATTTGGGGGACAGTCAGTAGGAACTGTTATCCACACATGAACATTACCCAGTTCATCTAGGACAGACACCCAGAGACCAGCACAATACTAAACAAAATGAATCTCAAGGAAGATCCCAAAAAAACTCTTCAACATGTTGAAATAAATTAGGCGCTGCTGATCAACCCATACCTGAAGAAAGATATAAGAGTTGTGATGATAAGACTAGAAGATATGGATTCCAGAAATGTAACTATGTTTTTGAATATTATAGACAGATTGTTACAATTCTGATGTCAGCAAGAATCATGGTCGTCATGTAGACTGTCAAAATGACTGGTGTTCATAACCCACAATAGTATGTCTTCATTTTTCCCCTCGCCTAGATGTATGTGGAGCCTCTAGGTCTTTCTTTTGTCCTTCCTTGTGCTCACTAGTCATCATTCTGGTAGTTACTGAAAAACACTTGAAAAATATGAAAGATGATGCAGTTATAAGTCACAGTCAACATGGGTTCATGAGAGGAAAGTCCTGTTTAACCAACTTAATCTACATTTAGGACAAGGTTACTGTTGACAGTTACCTACTTAGTTGTTACTCATTTAGGCAGCTGATATTCCTGACCAATCTGATGGCCTTCTATGATGGAGCAATGGCTTCAGTAGACAAAGGAAGAGCAACTGATGCAGTCTACATGGACTTGAGCAAGGCCTTTGACATGGTTCCCCACCAGATCCTTATCTCTAAATGGGAGACAGATGTATTTGAAGGCTGGACTGTTCAGTGGATAGATAATTAGTTGGAGGGTTGCAGCCACAGGGTTACAGTCAACAGCTCTATGTTCAGGTGGTGGCTGGTTACAAGCACTGTCCTCCAAAGGTCTGTCTTGGGAGGGGCATTCTTTAACATGTTTATCAATGACATAGACAGATGGATTGAGTGCACCCTCAGAAAGTTAAGTGATGACACCAAGCTCAGAGTGCAGTTGATAAGACAGAAGGAAGGGATGCCATCCAAAGGGATCTAGCCAAGTTTGAGAAGTGGTTCATTCATGTGAAATGAATGTGGTTCAACAAGGCCAAGTGCAAGGTGTTGCACTTGGGTCAGGGCAATCCCACATATGTGTACAGACAGGGAGAAGAACTCGTTAAGAACAGTTCTTCCAAAAAGTACTTGAGGGACCTGGTGGACAAAAAGCTGGACATGAGCCAGAAGTGTGTGTTTGTGGCTAGGAAAGCCAACTTAACCTGGGCTGCATTGAAAGATAGGTGGCCAGCAGGGCAAGGGAGGTAATTGTTCCTCTCTCTCTGCCATCATGAGGCCCCATCTGGAGTACGGCATCCAAGTGTGGGGCCCTCAGCACGAGAAAGATGTGGAACTGTTGGAGTGAGTCCAGAGGAGGGCCCTTAAAATGCTAAGAGAGCTGGAGCATCTCTCCTATGAAGACAGGCTGAGGGAGCTGGACTTAGTCTGGAGAAGAGAAGTCTCCGGGGAGACCTTATTGCAGCCTTCTGGTACTTAAAAGGAGCCTGTAATCAGGAGTTGCTCTGCTGACGGTGCAGCCTCACCTCAAGCACTGTGAAAGTTTGGGTGCCACAGTATAAGAAGAACATAAAATTATTAGAAAGCATTCAAAGGAGGGCTGCAAATATGGGGATGGGTCTAGAACACAAGAAGTGTGAGGACTGGCTGAGGTCCCTTAGTTTATTCAGCCCAGAGAAATGGAGGCTGAGGGAAGGCCTCACAGCAGTCTACAGCCTCCTCAGGAGGGGAGCAGAGGAGCAGATGGGCAGCACTGGTCTCTGCTCCCTGGTGACAGTGACAGGACCTGAGGGAATGGCATAGAGTTGTGTCAGGGGAGGGTCAAGTTGGGGGAATTAGGAAAAGTTGATCAGGCTGTAGAACAGGCTGCCCAGAGGTGGTCATGGCACCGAGCTGCTGGAGTTCAAGAAGCATTTGGAAGATGCTCTCAGACATAGGGTTTAAATTTTGAGTCGTCCTCTGTGAAGTCAGGAGTTGGACTCAGTGATCCTCGGAGGTCTCTTCCAACGTGAGATATTCCATGATTCTATGATTTCTGCCTGCATGAAGCAGATGGATATAGATCCAGATGGATACAGACTCACGTTAAGAACAAAAGGCGCTGTGGCATGCAGCAAGGATGTGTGGGACAGTTCTTGTTCCCAAGGGTGTCTTGTGCAATATGGACATATCTAAGTCATTCTTAAAACGAGCAAAAGTTCAGTAGTGCAGATGCCAACACATTGATCCTACACAGTCCTTGGGATTTTCTTGTGAAGAAGCATAAATCAATCCTTTATTTCTCAGTTTTCCATTGGGAAAATGTGGAATAATAGCACCTTAGCCATAATAACTCCATACTGGGAAAATAAATTAACTATTGGCTTGTACTCAGAAATTATGATAACATGGATCAGAGAAGAAAACTATATGTAGCCACATAACCAATAGGGATAAATAAATCTATAAATAAAGCCTCTGAGTACTCCTGCAATACAAATAATAAATAAAAGGCAAAAAGACTTAATCATACATGCAGGTGGATTTCCAATTATGGAGGAAGCACTTTTACAGAAAGCAGAGTGGAGCACATTAAGTGGGATGGAGAAGAGAAAGGTAATAAATCATTGTACAAATAAATTATTCTGAAAAATGGCCATCACGGTGAAATGTATGTTCTTAAACTTCTGGAATGCAGTTTTTCTAGCAAATTGAATAAACAGATAGCTAAGAAGTATATATGAGCTTCCTCCTACACATATAACAGCCACTTTTTCCTGAAAAAGAAAATGATACCTATGTAGCCTGCTCAGTCTATACAAGGATACAAGGAGTTCTTCAAGCTGTGTAGTTAATGAAGCATTTGTGGAGAACAGTTTACCATCCTGCCAAGAATTTATAGCTCCATAAATCCTCATGCTGTATTTTACTTTGAAATAACCTCCCTGTACGCACAAGCCCCAAGATGCAACAGCACATGTGCACGTGGAAGCTTGCCAAAATTTTCTCCAGCTGACTCAAGGAATACATGTGTCAGAAGGAAGAATGGAAAGTAGCAGAAGGCAGATTTTACGCTGTCAGATTTGGAGTCCTGATGGACAGAGAATCACTGCCTCTGCAGACCACTTCTGCAGAGCAATGCCTGCACACTGGTGCTCCATGGCCCAGTGCAGATACTCATCCAGGGCTTTCTTCTCTCCTTACCGCTCCTAGGAAGCAGCTGATAGGGCTGACAGCTGCATTCCCCTCTCTTTGCTGGTTCTCCCAAGAGCTGGCTGATCCAACTGGCACTCAAACAGCCAAAAGGCTTTCTGCTTTTCCCAAACTAGGTTCTGGGATGCCTGCTGGCCCTCAGTTTTGCTATTTAGAAGAGAATGAGGAGGTAGCAGAGGGCTATTTTCTTTATCCAGTGCACTATTCCAGTAGAACAGATGGGACTTTGCCCTTCAGCAAAGCAACCTCAGATCCTGCTTTTGGAGAGGAAATGATGGCTAAGATAGGAACTAGCAAATACCACATAAATACAATAAAAATGTAATTTGAGAGGTTATATTAAAATCTCTTCACAGTAAGAGCACTTTGTAGGTACAGGCATGCTGCTATCCTACAACTCTCCAGTAGCTCTAGGGCATTCTCTACACAGAACAGCTATAGCTGTTCTCTGAAGGCAAAGCACTCCTAGTGCGTATAGAGCATATGCCAGCAAAATTCAGCTTATGCCAGCAAAATTCAGCTTTTGCCAACATAACTTGCTCCAGCTCATCCAAACGAAGCTCTAAGCTTTGTTTCACTGAGCTGGATAAAGAGCTGTACTCGTGACATATCCACACGTATGCTTTCATCAGTGTAGCTCCATCAGTCATGTCTTCATACATGGGATTGACACTGAAAGGCTGCCAAGGAAAAGTGTAGACCTAGCGTTGGCTTCTGGAGTTTGCAATTTCTGATGCTTACAGATTTCAATCATGGTTAATATCACAACATTTCCTGTTTCTAATAAAAGATGTGATAAATATCTAAACAATTCCTCAGTATCCGTTACACACAGATTTATTTAGATACTTTTTTAATGCAGATAAGGCTTCAATTACAGCCAACAACATTTCAAAATCACTTTAAAAATCTGCTAGGTGAACAACAGCCTGAAATGAAAGTACTGACATGCAGCTGTCCGAAGGAAAATTCTCTAACAAACTGACATTTAATCCTATCTACTCTTAAAATTTATGCACTTAGATTATAGTGTTTGATGCTTCATTTTTTCCACTGAGTTTCATTTAGCACTTCACTCTTCTTACTAGATACCTCTTGAGATGACCATATGTATGCACATCCCGATCCCCCTAAATGCTTTTGAGCAGAAACCACTGTTCAGAACCTCATAACATTACATTTCATGCCTTTGCCCTTTCCCTCACTTTGCAGATGCAGAGGGATAGGCTACACTACACCAGTAATCTAATTTACTACTATCAGCTTGCTACCTTAACTCAGTTTGCAGAAGGCTGTCATTATCCTCCATCTCACAAACTTCATATGTTGAAGCAAAAAAAAAAATACTTTTCTGAGCCACAGCTAAAAACTAAATGCTTATTAATAAATGTCAGCAATGAAATTCCCATCTGACATTGCAGTGCTTGTAGCTAAGGTGTTACTGCTATTGATTTGTAATCAGACTCTGGGTACAATCAAGATACTAGCATGAAGAAAGAACTTTTTTTTTTTTTTCATTGGACCAGAATAAGAAACCTTGCAAAACAAATTTAATTTGGGTAGAGGAGTGATAATTAACATGCAGTCCAGCACTAAGCTCCCTGACAGCTTGGGGCAAGAGGTCAGCTTGTGTTTCTATACACTTAGAATTCAATATTTCTAATTGTTTTTATCCATGCCTGCTGACTATTCTCAAAAAGATGAAGCCAGTATAGTCCTCTGTATCAGAAACGTGTCACTGCATACATTGCTTAAATAATGAGAGATACTACACCACAAAATTACAGTTGTTGAAAACTTGGGAATGTGAAGACATTTCTAAAGAAAAACACTGGAGCTCTCCTTCCAGCAAAATGAAGGCAAACCCCAAATGCTGGACGATATTCTCATGCTATTTCAATCATGACAAGCTTCAGTTTAAAATGAAATTCTGTGAAAAAAGACGCAACACTGGGGCAAACACCGCAGTACCATAGAGGCACTGTCCCTACAGGGCTAAACACAGTGTGTCAGGGAGGTACACAGCAGAAGTGGGACCCACTGGCCCTGTGGGGGAGATAAACAGGAAGGACAGCACCAAGGGTGATTCAGCAGCAGGCCAGCTAACACTGTTAGGAAATCTTTACCAACACTCACCAGAGTTCCAAGTCTGCAGCTTGCTTTTCTACCTGCACTGTGAGATGGCTATTCCACAGCTCAGCCTAACTACATTGCATGGTATTTCAAGCTTCCTCCTTCCCTGCTTTCATTCTTTTCTTTCTATAGAACGTAACAGTGATAGGAAAAGACAGTCTTTCAGAAAATGATAGACCACTGAAATACTGAAACTTTCATCATTTGTACCCTTATCACTTTTATGATTACTTTCAAAAAGTCTAAGAAAGATCGACTGGAAGAGCTTCAACTGTCTTTTTAATGAAGCACAAACACCACATTCAATAAAGGAAATTACCAAGTATAGTTAGAGACCAGAGATTCAAAGCTGAACTCTCCAAGCAGCTGTGTAAGCGTAACTGCAAAGACAGTGGTGTTCTCCCGAAAGGGGACAGCAAAACGTGGTCCCCAGCGGCTGGGTGTGCTTCCCCTCTGCTAGCTGTGTGAAGGCAAGCTGTTCCCTCACTCTGCCACTGAGCAAGGATATCCCTGGCTGGAAACGGCCCCGCAGTTTCCAGCACAGTCTTAACTTATGGACAGCTCAGTTATCGCTTGCCTGGTGCCATGCACAGTCCCTGTATTCTTTTGTACTGATTATCAGGGACTCACGTCCTGAGCTTGTGGAGAGGTGCTGGGATGCAAAAAGCACGTTACCAGTGCCTCTACATGCAGAAAGGAGGAAAGACATTACATCTCCAACGTTAGCAACCACACTTTAAACTGTGAAGTTTCAAACACCCCTTTTAACTCCGTCAGCACCACTTCCTTCAGCACAACACACCCCCAACACCCGCTGCGGCGGTGTGCTGACCGCAGCGACAAAACCTTTCCCGCCGCCCACCCCC
>NC_034409.1:70966334-71058988 GCF_002078875.1 Numida meleagris
CCGCCGTTACCTGGGCGCGGGTGCCGAGCTCGGGCGGGCGGCGGGCGGCCGTGGTCTGCAGGTTGATGGGCGCGCTCTGCGGGGGCTCGCCGCCGCCGCCGCCCAGCCCGCCGTTCAGGTGTGCCGTCACCATCGCGATGGGCGCCTTGGCCGGCACGACGGAGATGGCCAGGCTCTGCGCGGGGCCGCCGCCGGGGCTCCCGCCGCCGCCGCCGGGTGCCTTCAGGAGCGCCGGGACGCCGCCGGGCTTGGCGCTGCCGCCGGCGCCTCCGCCCACCAGCACGGCCGCGGGACAGCTCCGCACCGCCAGCTTCTGCGGGAGGGAAGCAGAGAGAGGCGCGTCGTCACCCCATGGCCCGCGGCGCTCCCGGCCGCAGCCCCGCCGCTGGGCGGCGGTGGGCGCCGCGTCCCGGTGCGGGGGTCCGGAGGGCGGCCGGGACGCTGCGGTCCTCACACTGCCGAGCCCGCCCCTGCCCCGCTCCGGCCCGCAGCACGGGGCTGGTGGTGTTGCGGTGTGCGTCAGGAACAGCAAAACGCGGCTTTTCAGGTTCCCGGAGCGCTGCTTCTCAACTATGCCTGCCTCTCTCAGTTTGAACATCCATTGCCTCGCTCTGAACGCTCGCTGAGTGTTCATTCTTTCACCTTGCTCTTACTTACAGGTCATGTTTTCTTCCCCTTAAAACTACTTTTTTTTTTCTTTCTTTCTTTCTTCCTTTCAGGTGTTTCAAGCTACCTCTTCTCCAGAGCACCCATCCCAACTCTCAGTCTGGCTGTTTCTCTTCACAGCTCTGAGATCACTGCCGAGCAGCTGCCCTCACCTGTAGCACCCAGGTATGGTATCTAAGAGCTGCGTCAGAGGTCTGTGTAGCCGTGTGGAGGGGCCACACCATACGTGTTAGTATTGGTTGTCAAACGCTCAGTTCCAAAAAGCAACAGCTTTATGGAGATGTTGCACTTGGATTGATGTCAGAAGCTGTTCTTAAGAATGCTGTTTTAGGCAGGCTGGGTACAGATATAGACTGTTCCCAGCCTCATCTGATACTCAGAAGTACTAAGCATCTCATTTCTTCTAGAGTTGGAAGTAAAGGTGAGTCCTGTAAAGACTTCTGCCCATGGTTGATTTTACGCACTTTATAGTGCTGTCAGCTAGAGGTTGCATCTAATGTGTGCGTAGCCTTTCAGGAAGGCTCCCCATGTTTCTAGGACTGCTGCTGTACCGGTAAGAGTTTTGTTTGTAGCCTGTTTTAAATACACTGTATATATTGGCACATGTACTGAACAAACATGTTCAGTTCCTTTCAGAATCACGTCTGAAAACAGCACTTCTGGGAATAACGCAGAAGCCCCATAGTTCCAAACTGACTTTTACGGAAATTCCTTCCTCCTTATCTTTAAACTCACGACATACTTTAAAAGCCCAATGGTCTAATTTGTTTGCTCTGGGGGCCATAAGTATGTTTATATGAAATCGCAAGCATGTATTTTATTACAGATACCTGCTTCATATTTTAATGTAAAGAAACATTGATCTTTCTTCTAATATATCAGCATTATTGTACTGATTGTGGTGGCTTCATATAAATCATTTTAAATTTTGCACACTTTTTGTTTTCATGTTTTTTTTTCCTCTTCTACCACACTGGCATGTGGGAAATGTTGCTTATGACAAAATTCTATAAAATTCTGTTCTGTGTGAGTAATGTGTTGTTACAGGTGCAGCACGGCTGCATGCAGGAGAGCTGAGCGCTGCCTCTTCCCACCTACTGAGAACTTCCCTGCATAGCACCTTACAAATCTGCAGCACAATGCAGAGTTCTCAGGTTAATATTTCATTTTTGTGGTTATGTTTTTGTTGTGATTTATGTCATGTGCACACTGTTAAAGGCTCACAGACGGAAGAAAAACACTGTCCTTGGTTCCAGTGTTGTAAACCCATTATCTGGAAGCCAGCAGAGTTAGCCTAGGAGTGCAATCCCAGCTATGCTGCGTACAATCAGAGTTTTGCTGCTGACAGCAGTAGCCCCAGGATTTCTTTCTTTTTTTTCTTTTTTTGTGGAGCTGAAACCATTCATTATCACTGAGAAGTTCCTATATTACTACAGTGTATTTTAATGTTTGTCCCCAGAAATGTGAATATTTAATTACTAAATGAATGAAAAACTTCTGACAAATACCTGGTCTTACTGCACTGAATTCATATTTTCACTTCAATAAAACTTCTAATACATAATATCCTAATAGCATTAATACAGCTTTACTTTTTTTTTCAGAAGCAGAAAACTTCCAAGGAAACAAAACTCCATGATCCCAAAAGATATTTCTGCTAGCTCAGTGGAAAAGGCAAGTAAATAAGTAGGGGGTAGGTTATCACTTTCCTGACAGAATTTAATAGGAAAGCATCCTAAGAAGTACAAAAGCAGAAATTTTGAAAGAAAAAAGAGAATAATTCACTACTCAAGCTACCATCCATCCTTTTTCCGCTTTTCTCCCTACATGCGTTAACTGTGAATTAGTTTTGCACATCTTTGCATGTGATGTGTCAACGTTTTCCCAATAAACTGACAAAAGTGTCTATTTGCGTGCAGCAATGACAAAAAAGTGAAGGAAATAAGGGCTACTGCTTGTTTCAAAATCTAATTTGAGATAAATATTAAATGCTTTTAATCCTGACCATTCCAAAACCTATTTAGGTTTTGGAGCTTTTTAAAGAAAATACAGAAAATACTGAAAGAGTTCTGTCCCTGCAGTGGGCTTGAAAGGACCCATCAGCCTCTGCCAGTCACCTCCACAGGGAACCATGTCATGCAGATCTTATTTAAATAACTGCAAATTTTAGAAACCGCCTGTGAAAGCGTGGGCAACAGATCAGGTCTTCCAAATTTGTTTCCAGAAGAGTTACAGAAAGATTGTGTGTTTGAAGAAATGCAGCTACAAAACCTTTTCTGTGTCTCATTTAAAAATTTTCTGAAAATGTACCTTCTGAAACTTTAGAAAAGCCCCTTTTAGTCAGATTGGGCAAGTAGAAGAAGAGATCTTATACTGTTTTCTTTATAATGACCATTTTTATTCCTTGGCCCCATTAAGGCATTGATGAAGATACGTTGGTCGGCACACGGGTTATGATATGAGAATAAATCCCCACACAACTTGCATTCCAAACCTGTATTCTATTTCTGCCAGATTAATTACAAGAATAGTCTTGTGTTTTCAAGTGAGGCAAAATCTGCAATTTGAGAATCAGTTAGCAGAACTTATTCACTGACACTTTTGGAATAGTGGATAGTAAGAAATGAAGCATGCTTTGGACACTGCAGTGGAGAATGTGCTGATATAATGGAAGAGCCAAAAAAAGGGAAGGGGGAGGGGGGAAGAAAAAAGAAAAACCGATTGGCTCTACGTGCTGGAAAGCAGGTTGCTGCTTCCCACCCACAGCACCCCAGCCCTCACAATACGCCAATTTTGAAGCCACGCCTTTTCAATAGCAGGACAACTTCCATTTTCACTGCAGGATGCCACAGGCAAACCAGAGTTTGCAATACATATGCTGGTCACACGCAAGCCCACTCCAACATGCGGGAAGGCTGCTGCTTGTTTATGACTTTCCATCTTGGATGTGGAATGGTTTCAGCTATTCAAAGCAGAGCTAATCTTTTTTCCATATGTACCAACATAGCCCTGGCCCTCCTTTCCCACACAGGCTTACACATGAGAAGTAAGTATCTGCTCACGCAGATTGTGGCTTCTCCCAGGTACGTGCCTCCCAACAGCCCCTCATGTTTTCATAGTAGAATACAAGATGCTCAGAAGGGCCCTAAAACACACTGTCCATCATGTTTATACTTTTAACGCCTATGCTGGAGATAGAGTCTTCAGTCCATTAATCTCTCTCAAATGATGCTCTCCTGACAAAGTGGTTTTGCTGTGAAAAATTGCAATTGTTTTCAAAGCAATATGAGTCCTTCCTAGCAGCCTCATGGCCAAGAGAAAACCCTTAGAACAACCCCGAGAGTTTAGTCAGCTTTCAAAAGAGCAGCACTCCACTTCCAGACTGAAATGACAGCTTCTCAATTAGTAATTTAGAACTGGTCACTAATGTAAAGCCCTGCATGACAAACAGCTGAGCAGACTCCTCTGGCCACATGGGCCATGACCTCTGTTAATTTACTCTTTTGTCACATCAACAGTCACTTGAACAATGGGATATTTAATATTCCAGGAGTGACAACACAGAAAGGCACTGTGACCACTAGCCATAGCACTTTGGTATCGTGTTTTAGGATTTTGGTTCAATCCTGTGGATTATCATACACATCCAAGCTGCTACTTACTGGTGCTGCCTGATCTGAGGATTAGCCAGCTACCCACCCTTAAACACCAAGGCAGAAAGATATGGGGCCGAGCATGCAGGCGGATGCAAATGTGGGTACTGAAAGGAGCCTGCTGGGTGTTAATGGAGGAGAAGGACCTCGTGGGGTGTGCTTAATCCCAAGGCTCCCCCCAGAAATGCTCCTCTTTGCATACAGCCCTGAGTGAGAGGCTGCCTGTCCCAAGGAGAGGACATTAAGGCGTGTTTCCCTGCAACCAAGGATGGAGACACTTGCAGGGAAAAGTTTTAGGCACCGTTCCTGAAATGCAGTTTTCCCATGTAGTGATGTGCAGGTGTTGCAACTGGGGGGCGGGCAAGGAGGAAGAAGAAGAGGAGAAGGAGGAGGAGGAGGAAGAAGAGGAGGAAGTGAAGAAAAGAAGGAGGAGGAGAAGGAGGAGGAGGAAGTGAAGAGAAGGAGAAGCAGAAGCAGGAGAAGGAGAAGCAGGAGAAGGAGGAGGAGGAGGAGGAGAAGGAGGAGGAAGAGAGGGAGGAGGAGAAGGAGAAGGTGGTGGAATAGTTCCTGCTGCCAGTTCTAGTACCCATCATGGACCAACTCTGGGTTAAGTAGGACTGAGCATAACACATGGGCAGGAAGGTTTGCACGTGCTGAGCTAAAATCACTGCATTATTTTTTTAAGGTTGCTTTTGTCTGTTGGTTTCTTCTCCTTTTTCATTCTTTCCACTTTTTTTCTTTTTTTTTTTTTTTTGACAACTTACTGCCTGCCTGTCATTAGAAGTAAGAACGTGTTCATTTTTCTCTATCAGATCACAGTTAATTAGCCATTGCTGCAGCAGGCTCAAGGATTTAAATTCAAAGTGAAACTCATTCTAATCAAAACTGCAGCAAACTGGGGTTTTTGTTTGACTTCTGTTTGAAAGTCAGTTATTGTACTGCTGATGCACATCCCATGTTACCAGCTGAGTGCTTTCAGCATCCCTCTATCAGTGTGAAATATTTAATCGGCACAAGGATCCAATCAGCGCAGCAGAGGGGAATCTAGTGTGTGCATTAATTTACTTTCAGTTGAAAAGCAGTAAAGCAGGTCAGAAACATCTAACCTTCCCCCTTCCCCCTCCCAAACAAATACACAGCACATCAGAAGAGTTTGGGCGGCAGGAAGGCGATGAAAGCCCCCCCGATGGATCCAGACAGGAGCCAGACAATAAATCCCTCACGGCTGCCAAAGAAGCAGGAGTGCTGCCGGGAAGGGAGGAACAGCCCCCTCCCCAGTGTACCCCCCAAAATCCTCTCGCAAATTAATTATGTGGGGTAATTGTTTGGTTTTTAATCTTTGACTCTTTTTAAGCTAAAAAGATGGGTGAATGATTACCTCTTCTGTGTATGACATTAATTGGAAAGAAAGCAAATGCTGGGCAATAATGAATCAGTCTTTCTATTAAAGTGCAATGGCTCTGGATTCTCTGTCTATCCACACTCTTCAGGAAAGGCTTCCATTAATACTATTAGTATTAAAAAACTGTTTTAGAAGCCTTACGGAGCTCTTTTACCCATCAGTAATGTTACACACTGTAGAAGCACACTGCAGTGCACAAGAGCTAAACTTTTCCCACTACTGATCTCCCCTTGCATCTTCTGCTTATTCTCTGAAGACAATTGAGTTCCTTATCCCGTGAAGAAATGCAAACCCAGGCAACAGCTGAGCTGCACAATGCCCAGCCCTTGGGTGGCTGCCTTCCAGGGCAGGGCAGGAATGGAGAATTAGCGGATTTATGCAAAGGGAGAATTTTCAAGAATGGCAAAACCCTAATAATGGTAACGGTGGGCTTATAAAAGCACATACTCACTCAAGTGCAATTATCCTTTAATTTCTGAAGCCATTAAACAGCTTGCTGACTGAAAAAAACAACGCGTATTGCTAACTGGCAATCCACTCGTCAGAGCTCTGAATTATCCGCTTAGTGACTTGTAAACAGCACTTTTTAACTAACAAGGGGTAGGGGGGAGAGAGGCCGATATTTAATGAGAAAAGTCAGATTTGTGCCATGGAACATTCTGGAAGTGTCTCTGCATCTCGAAGAAGTGGAGGAGGGGGAGCGGGATTTTTTTTTTAATAACCTCACAAATAATCCCTCCTCCTTTCTCTCTCTCAAACCATGTCAATGATCAAGGAAATGAGAACAAGGCGCTTGATTCACAGCTGACTCTCTCTTCTTGTTGCATCAGATCAAGAAGGAGCAGTCTAACGGGGGGGCAATTTCTGCAGGGGAAACAAATCTACAAGCTGGCATTTTGTCTCCTACTCCTATTAATTAGCCCACTTTTCTGTCAGAAAAAGAGCTTTTAAAACTTGCACTGATGTTACCTATACATGCATGTGTGCCAGCTCACATATACGCATACAGCAAATTTAATATTTTGCATGTGGGATAAACCTCGCCCAAAAATTCTTCAAGAAGAGAGTGGCTTGTTTCAGATTTTATTTGATGGATGGACCTCTATTCTTTGCCTTACTCCCAGGAAAAACTGTACCGTACACCGCTAGTAGTGAGTGAGTGAGATGCAGCCCCATTAATGACAGGGATGGGTTCATTGTGCTTAGGATCGGGACTGCAGCGGTGAGACTGCAGCTCAGCCTGCAGATCTATGGAAAGCTTCTTTTGAACCCAAACTTACAACAAAGGAGAACTCGGGCTTGATCTCACTTCGAATAAAGCAGAAAGCATGCAGGCATCCTCTTGGCAGGTCACAGGGGGATTTAAATGGCTCCCTGCTGCGTAACATGGGTTCTCCCCTAGCCCCAACGCTGGAATCCTGCTTGCCATTAGCAGCTCAAAATTTACATCCTTTTGCTGTCGCCAGCTCAAGTTTCCCATGATTTGCCGTGTCCCATGCTTTCAAGAGGACTGCATTCATCCAGTGTATTTAATGTTAAAAAAACGAAAAGCATAGCAGAACAACAAAAAAAAAAGAAAAAAAAAAACAAAAAACAAACCCAGAGTGCACACCATATAAACACTAATGTGCTTCTAATTTAAGTTTTGAAAAAACAAAGGCAGCGTGATTAAAGGCCAGGAGCATGCAGCTTAGCATATGGAGCCACAGTTAGTGCCCCAGAACAAGTTGAATGTTTCCATTGTGTGAAAGACTCATTCATTACAGCTACAAGATGCCGCACAGACATTTGCATTTTTAGAGGGGCATCTTGTCATTTTTAGATAAATCATGGGATCCAGGCCCCTTTAAATGGCTACATTTCTTGATATCCTATCTCCCTTTGTGTCAGTACTCTCCCTCACTCTTTTCCTCTGTATGAATGTAATTAAAGTTTGTATCCTAGTATGTCTGCAGACCAAGATGTGAACTTGGGGACTCTTGTTTTAGCATAAAACATGCACTACTTCTTATGATCAAGCAAGGCAAAAAGAAATTCAACTACATGCAATCAGAAAAATAAACAATAAATTAGAGTAATTTATTATATCCAGTTTCAAAGCCGCTTCTCCTCCTGATCCACACTCCCTCCCCCATCCTCCTCCCCCCATCCTTCCCACCCCAGACCTGATCACCATTTCTTTGATTCCTCCATCCTTCAGACCCTCTTAAAATCAAATTTGGAAATGCACATCTCTTGGTGTTGCAGAAAGAGCTGGCAAAACAATGAACTAAGCCAAATCCTTTTTTTTCCCCTCTTTTTCCCAGATAACACAGAATCCTCTTCAAATGAGCAAATGTAACTGTGAACAGATACAGACTTCCCATGGGATTAAACCATCAGTTTCTCAGTATACATATAAAGAAGAAAGAAGTTAAATGGTTGCACTTCCCCCAGGGGAAGGCAGCCCGTCAGTTATGAAGTATTCCCATCAGAAATTCTGGATAAGTTGCAAAGAAAAGAAAAAAAAAGAAAAAAGAAAAAAAGAAAAAAAAATCCCTGCCTTCTCTCTAGAACTCATACAGACATTTTCCCAGGACTTGCAAATATGTACATTTCATAATGACAACCCAAGCTTTTAGCACTGCTGCATTACTCAGGAGTGATTAGTGTTTTCCAGTAATTTGCATGTTTCTCCCAAAACTGATCGGAGCAACCTTTCAATTTTCCAACACTCCAAAGTACAGCTTTGGTGAAAACAGAGCACGTGCACAAGATGAGCCCAAACTGTGTGCCCATGTTTGGATATCTCAATGCACAGCTGAGCATGCAGGGCTGCTGGCTGGCATGAGGCAGTGGTGGCAAGAAGGGAGTGTTGATATGTGGCTGACACCAACCTCTAGATTTTGGTGCAAAGCCTAGGAGAGAGTGTTTAGTTTGGGAAACTGGGGAGGAAGGTAGCATTACAAAGAGATGTTGTGGAAAGCACAGGGTGCTAATTCACAGAGTTGTTGTTCCCACCTTGCTAATGAAGAACCCATAAGGCTTGGCAACACACTGAGCAGTGTCATTTCTCTCTAGCCTTCAGCGCATCAGAGCTGAAATCTAACTGGAAGCATCTTAGATTTCTTAGAAACTTTGCCTCGGTTTCCCAACTTGATAACATGTCTTCCTTGCAAAGATACTGTGAAAATTCACCGACTAGAATCTATTAAATGCTGTTTGTTTGCTATTACAGACAAGTTAAGTCATATGATGTAATTTTAATCCAACTGGATTAACCAAAGGATGTTCAGCATTCCTAATGACCTCCCAGGGAACCCTTGTGGAGACAAAGATGAGACTTCACAGCTCCAGTGTGTCCATCTGTGCAGGCCTGGCTTCATGTTGGACTAAGCGGAGGTCATGACGTTCATTCCATGTCTTTTCCTTTCCACATTGTGCATAAAAAGAAATGTGTGGATCCAGAAATGCAGTAAAGCCCAGAATCGGAGAAGACAAGCGTGCAATTGATAAGTACACCTCTAAGAAGAGGTGTTACAAGTGTGAGGAGGGAATGTGCTGAGGGAAGCTGGAAGAAATGGGAGAGGAGAAAAATGGTAAAATTTCTCACAGTTGAGCTCTTGCAGAGCTCTACCTGTCAATGGTCAGAAAAGGGTTGGAGTGGCAAGTCTGAGAGATCTTTCTCCTGCATTAGTAAGATAAAATCACTTACTATAAATTGTCAAGATGAGAAATTATGAGTGAAAATGATGAGGGATCATGCAGGTGCTTTGCAGGTGTAAATTGGAAGACTGACAATGGACTTTCATTGCCAAGGCCTCCTACTTTCTGACACACCTCACTAAAAAAGGATGACAGTTTCAATGACTTTCTCACTCCTTTCCCACAATCTATGAGCACCCTGACATCATTCATAGAAACCCCTTTACTCCAGCAAACCCCTTCAGAGGCAGCCGCTCAGAGTGCAGCCTGGAAGGAAGCTGCAGGAGTTAAAACTGAAGCAAGATAGACACACTGACACAACATACCAGGTCAAATCTGAATACTGAACCTTGACATCACAAACTCAAAACTTCCATCACCAAGACAACACCCTCACTCTGCCCTTCATCTTTGCTTGGGTTGCATCACTTCATTTGCGGCACAAACACTCAAGCTGCCCTGCCCCATTTACCCATTTACCCAGCCTTACAGATGAATGGAGAGGCATGGAGCTGCTGTACATTTTGAGGCAGCAGTGAGTTTTGTTTTTTCCCATTTTCCAAGAAGTGAGTGTTAAAACAGGCAGATTGTTAGACAACAGGTTATCAAAACCAGAAGGTAATTTTCAAAACCTGTCTGAATGGAGATCACCTGATGGAATATCACCCCTTACAGAAGTAGGAGACACTGGAAATTAGGAACTCCAAGCCCTCTGTCATCTGTCATGTGCTCAGACCACTATGCAATGCTCCACTTTTTTAATGGGGAAAGTACAATGACCTAGTTCCTCTAGGGATGTGGGTGGTTTAGATAGATTAAAAAAAAAAAAATTAACTTCCCCTCCCTAATCCCCCCAGTCTGATTAAAAAAAAAAAAAAAAAAGTGGTATGAGTACATATCTGAAAAATCAAAAGCAAACTTTTACAGTTTGAGAATCATAAATAATATTTCTTGAGTAGATACAGATAATTGATTAGTCATAATAGAAGGGGGATGCAGCATGTAATATTTTTCTTTTAATGAGACTTCAGAGAATGCATGAAAAAAACTATTTAGAATGACTGAATTGTACAAATATATTAGCAGATGTTCAAAATATTGGGTAAATTTAAGAAACAAGGGAATTATATGCTTTCACTCTAACTTAATGGAAATGCAAATGATAATGTTTAAAAAGAAAGAAAGGTACACGGCTGCAATGTTGGGAAAGAATATTAAAAAGAGACAAAGAAGCTGCTAATGAAGGACTGTGTAGATCCTATGATGAGACTAAGACCCTTCACAACCATTATTCCAGAGGCCAAAGAGAGAATAACGAGCAATAAATAATGCAGATCATGCCAATGGCAGTAAATAAAATGGAACTTAGAAGAGAGAACAAGAAAGAACAGGCCAGGCCCACTTCAAAACAATAGCACGTGAACACAATGGGTAAGGAGAAAGCAAGGACACACAGTAACTCTGCATTTACCTTCACAAATAAACACAGAGATGATTATACAACACATAGATAAAACGAAGATTATCTGGAAAATGTTGACGCTAGTCTGCAGTTGAGAGTGCCTGAACTAGTTTCTAAACAGCTCCCACAAACAGAGACATGAGAAAGAAAGACATTTTGTATGTTGATTTTTGCGCCATGGCAGCGGAAAGCACTTAAATACTTCAGTTGCAAGGGCTATATATGGAACTATGCAGTGACACAGAACTGTGCATGTACTTAGGATTCAAGGGCACAAAAGCAAGAAAAGAATACAAGAAGCTTTACAAACTTTTTCACAACTTTGCTACATTTGAGGATAAGTATAAACAACATCCTTCTGGCCTTATTTCCCATTGTGTGCTACGGAGCACAAAACATCACAGCGACTTATTACAAACTGCCTCAATCAGCTACTCAGCTCCTCTGCCTGGAACATTTATCATGGCTGATAGCTTTTCTTCTGATAAAAGCCATTGTGCAAAGAAGCCAAACACAAAAAACCCACAGGCTGGTCAGTAACAAACTGAAGCTCTGCTCCCCAGTTCTGCAATGCATCCTCTTTTTTTTTTTCTTTTTTTCTTTTTCATTTCCGTTTGGGCTATCCTTTTCTTCTGAAAGAGTGGAGCACTTAACATCTCCTCAGAGCAGACAGCAAGGGTTAGGACACTCCATGGAGTTCTGTGTAGGTTTATGCAGCAGCCCCTAGAGAGCTGAGTTCAAATACAGGTCAAGCCCTAAGTGGGAAAGAAAAAGGAAGGCCTTGTTCTAGTTCCCAAGCCCCAGAATCATCTCGGGTGTAACTCTCCCTCCTGGGATCAGATTAGCCTGCAGTTGTGTGAATTGCAAAGATATGATGTAGAAGAGGAATGGGGCATATAAGGGACAAAATGAAGCTTTGCTCATTGCAGCAGATTCCAGCTGAGCGGGAAGTGAGAATGCTAATAACACTGCACACAGAAGAAATAGCTCTCTGCCCAGTTCTCCATCAATACCATGGTTGCAAAGCCCCATCACATCATATCACTCCTGCTCTCACTCCCGTTTTAACTCCTTTATTTTCTGAACAACTTTAAGGGAACTCCACAGATAAAGCCCAGTAATGACTGTCTTCTCCAGGAGATAAGGGGGACAGGCAGTGTTTTACCAGTATAAAGTGGCAGTGCTTCTAAAGGAAGCCATCTCCTGGCTTCTTCGTCTCCTTCCTGTGTAACTGCACTAACACTCAGGTAGCCGTGCAGTAGCAGGAGCTCCTACTAAGTAGAACCAGCCTGGCAAAGAAATACTGCAGGTTTTAACCCAGAACAGTTATCCACTGCAGCTCACACTCCAGCTGCAGGAAGCAGGAGGGAAAAGCTGGCATGGTGTTTGGGCAGCTATGAGCACTGGTAACTTTACAATCAGCTGTGAGAAAACTGGAAAATATCAAAGAAGGGATTAAAGAATAAAAGCAAGCATGCAGCGCACGCAGAATTGCTCATTAGGACAGTACACCTTGGCTAACAGTGCTAAGGAAAAAGCCACATGCCTTTCACCACTAGGCCAACAAGTTGCTTCCAGCAGTAATCAGTGCTCACTTTCTTCAGCTGGGTGTTTGGCAGCCTGTGTGGAAACAGCCCAGTTTCCAGCAGACCGCTGCCTACAACATAACCAACACTAATAGGCAGACTCAGCAGAGAGACTAAAGACTGCATGGACACAATGAGTAAATTACCCTCTCAACCCTTGGAGGATTATAGGTCTCTGTCAAGTCATTCAGATCTAAAATCTGGCCTGTCTTAAAGCATTTACAGCTTGCTAGGGAATATGCTCCATATCCTCAACAGCCATTTCAAAGAAAATAAATCTCTTGATTATAAAATCATATTTAATAATTCTACTAACAATTTCTTCCTACAGACAACCTTTTCCAAAAGAGAAAGTGTACTCCAAATTCACACCTAAGCTTAATATGCACCAACATCCCCATGCAGACAAGACCTAATAAACTGCACCCCGAGTCTTATGCTGACATGAGAAATCAGAAACAAACCAGAAGAAGTGAAGCCATCAAAAAAACAACTCATCAAAAAGGATTTTAAAAAACTCACACTTTCAAATGGGAAGGGAGAGAGCAGACAAGGAAAGACTTGTTTTCAAGAAACAGGACATTAAGGGAAAGGCATTCAAACCTCAGAATTTTTGACAGCATTCTTTCCAGGAACCAAAAGCATAATATGCTGGAATGCAGTGCTATATGAGGCTGAAGGGAAATGCATTCAATTTTTTTAACTTAAGGTTTCAGGAAGATGCACAACTTCAGAGATGCTTTCTTAATGTTAGCGTCGACAAAGTGGCAAGAGGCAAAGATTGCTGAATTCAGCAGTGGCTAAATCTATAAACGGGAAAAGTAATCTGTAAATGGAAACTTTTCTGAGCTGGAAAGAAAATGAGGCTCCTCAGTATTTTAGTGATGAGCATGACTGAATCTCCTCCTATTTATTATTTCAGCATTATCCATTAGCATCCCTGCACTTGTTTATCAGCATTTCCATTAAAAAACTCAACATGATACAAGCTTATTAGCTGATTGCTTATATGGGGAGGGTGTAGATGAACAAAAGATGGCACATATATTAAATCAGGTTGCATATGTTCTTAGATGAGAGATGTGTCTGTTTGTTCAAAAAACATGAGTGATTCCCTAAGAGGGTTTGCTGGTTAACATCTAGCCTGTTAGTGTAACAGGACTTGCAGTGACATTTGTGCAGGAGATGCAGTGAAATAAGGCAAGAAAATCTGTCCAGAACAACTGATTATTCTAGCTAGTGCTTCAGCAACACATGCTCCAACTTGCACCAGTGCAGAAACACATTTAAAACTCTCATGTGGCCTACAGAGTGCAGGGGAAAACAAAAGCAGGCTTTTGATCCTGACAAACATGGCAGTTTGGGTACATACATCACCTGCCGAGGTGCTCAGGATCCAGACTGGTGCAGCCGTGATGGTGCACATCTCATCCTCTGACACAAACAGTCCTGCCACCTCCGGTTTGGATCTGTTGTCACCACGCACCTGCAGAAATGATCCCCCCACACAGATGGGCTGCTCACTAGCCAGCATTCCCTGAGGCAGGGACAAAATAGCTCCTGAGATGCATTCCCTTCAAAACGCAGGCAGCATGTATGTGCCTTTTGGCACAGCCCAGCTTGGAAGCCCTCCTGCCTTGGAAAGCTCTGGCTTTCCTCAAGAAGCTGCAATGTAATATAGAAATTGTTTTGGTTAGGAGGAAGGTTGATGCTGTCGAGGTTGCTCATGCTGAGTAAAAAAGTTTGGGTGGGACCCTACCAATGAGGACTTCAACAACTGCATTAGAGATGGAGCAAAATGATTTGGACAAACTTGGTGTTCTGGCAAAGAGCACAACAACAAGACATAATTGAGAAAAAGTTGGTTCATGGCAACAAAAATCTCACATGATCATGACTAAGCTATAATTAGAAACCTCTTTTTTTTAAATTATATTTGATTATTTCTAAAGACAGCCAATAGGAGTACATTTATCACAATCTTACACAGAGAAGTCTTTCAAGGACAATAACAAACTTTCCACAGTCCATCTGCAGGAACGAGGATGCTTTTATCCACTGCTGGCCACCTCTCTTGGCTTCCAAAACAGGAGACCACAGGAAGTGACAGGAGCATTATTTTCCTTGGTCTCTCACTATGTTTCTGTCTCTGAAAACACACAGTCAAGAGTGAAGGGAGGCTGCACACCCTCATTAATACCTTGAGAAAGTGTTCCTGAAAAGTAGTCACATTTGTACTCCAGAGCTGCTTTCACTTTTCTTGAGAAAAGCCCCCGTGAATAAGTGTTTGCAACACTGCTAGAAGCACAACAGATGCGTAGGGCATTAATTACTCATTCATCGTCCGTCAGTGCCTCAAGCCACAGGAAGCAAGGTTCCAGCCCCAAATGGCTTAACTAGATGTGTCCAGGAAGGCATGGCTACCAGAAAATCTGTTGAACTGAGAAAAGTCATTGCTGCAGGTGGACACCAAAACTCTTCTGAACCAGCACTGGCTTCCACCTCACAGGCTATCTCATCTTGCAGGTTATCACATGGTGGTCTGGACATGATTACATGCAGTTAAACGTGTTAAGGAATCTTTAGGACTATTTAACTAATCTGTCATGTAGTGTTATCAAGAAAGCCTAACTCAAGAATTCTTCCACAAAGCTTACAATTTCTTCCCAGAAGTCAAAGTTAAACCTCAATTTAAGGATTTCAAGTAATAGCATCTACTGCTTTACTAGGTTAATGACTTTCACTGTTAAAAATCCTCATCTTATTTCTAGCTTTAGCTTCTAGCCACTTACACCTTTTCTAGGCTACAGAGAAGAGCTGCCTACTAACCCAGAGATTCTTTTCCCAGAAGAGGATTATTCTGTTTTTCTTCATAAGAACACTGATACCCACAGAAGGCAGTGCAGCTGGGTGGAAGGGGAGGGTCACTTCTGACTGTTTCTACCTTGCTTGGGGCCCAAACCAGCTATTTTTATTCATGGGAAGTACAATGCTTGCTCTACCAGTCCCCAAACCCAGTTCAACACTAGGACAAAAATGAACAAGACCCAACAACCAACAGCAAAGTTATCTTTTGCCTTCAGAATTTTGCATATAGATGCCAAATTCTCTTGATTCCAGAGATTCTCCTAGGAGATGGTTGCCTCATAAAAAAATAACCCATTATATTAACTAATGGTGTGTAAATAAAACCCATTTCAGTTACACCAAATCTATATTCAACTAACAGTTATTCATAATAGTGAGCGGAGTCAGGGGGAAGCTTGCCTGTGGCACCGTGTTAAAACCTTTCAGTAAGATGTATTGCTCTTTGGTAAGAAAGCTTTGCAAACCTTTTGGTCACTGAATTTTCTTTCAAATCTGCTAATGTAATAATAATAACTAGGAGCAAATTAAAAGAATATAAACGCATCAGCCGGGTACCTGCAACATGCATGATATCCAGACTTTGAAGATTTAACAATATGCTTTCCAGGCAAAGACCCAGCAGCAGTACAGCTGAAGGGAAAAACACCCAATATACTCCCATTCACAGAATCTGAAGCTACAAAGGATGATTCAGTTCAGCTAGTCTGTCATCTCACATAACACCACCATAGCATTCAACCAATTAGAGACTAATAATTCTTCTTCAGGTAAAGCTTGACCTTCCAGAGAAGGTATCCTGCCTTGGTATAAGGCTCTCATGAAACAGCAAATCCCATTTCCTTTGGTCATCCCTTCAAACAGCTAAATCTCCTCCCACTTCCCTACTCCTCTTGAAGCCTCCAGCTAGGCTTCTAACTTGAATTGCTTGGAGTTTTGGCTGCTAGGTTTGCTAGGGCTATCAGCCCTCTGGTATAGCTCGAATTTCTGATAGTTGCCTTGCTCCTGAAGGATTTCTGTATTTTAATCAGGTGCAGGAAGCCAAAGCAGGCTGAGAGTGTGGGAGCATGTGGTACTTGTGTGCAAGGCAGCATACAATCCAGTCCTTCACCTAGCTCTCAGCCATTCTCATTCTGGCAACATACCTCTTTTAAGTCCCCAAATACCCCAAACCCAACAAAGGACAAATATCAGCTTCTCTGAAGCTACTGCAGAGAAAAAATGGTAGCTAAAAAAAAAAAAAAAAAAGGCCAACTTCAAAGTTGTTGAATTTGGTGCTTGGGCTTTGAAAAACCTGTCATTTGGGAGGAAGGGTGGGAGGGTGCTCTTTCCCCCTCCTTTTCATTAACCGGTTCTTCAGAAGTTGGGAGAGCTACAGCTTTCATTATGCATTCCTCTTGGAAATAAATGCTTGTGTGGGCTGTCACATTAGTCAGTAGATAGATGTCAAAAACAAATTACAGCCTGGCAAGGAGCCAGGCGTTGTGTGTGTGTGTTACAAGGAAGTACCTGCTATTAAGAAGGTGGTTGGTGCTGCATGTCAGAGGGTGGAGACTTCCCAGGAGCAAGAGTCTTATAATGAGGGGCTTTCTAAAGAGGGAACAGAGAATCACGATCTTGTTTCATTCCTTTCCCCACAAGGATGTATTACACAAACTCTCCATATGGCTCATTGCTACACACAGAGAAATCCTACTCCTTCAACACTTCTTTCAGCTCTCTGAATTCAAAAACAAGCTAAGCAGTCCCACAGCTCACTTCACTCTTTAAATAAACTGAGGCTCTCCAAAGGGACTGGAACCAAAACTTATTTGTCCTTTCAAGGTCCAGAGGCTCTCTTGCTGTCTGTCTGACACAAACACACACATACACATTGCCTCATGGTTTTCAGCCTTAAATCAGTTCTGGTGTCAGCTATGACGAGCTGTCCCAGTCAAATTCTTTTTCAAAAAATAACAAGTTTAAAAAAAATCACCCAGTGTCAAACTCTCACTCTAGACTGCTTTTAATCTGAGAGATCATCATCTTGTATTTCTGCATGAATAAGATGAGCCATGCTGCATATTCCTCCCCTACTTTTTTGCATTTGTACAGACACAAGCTAGGAAAGATGTTCAACAAATAGGCAAAATCTTAGAGGATTGCTTTTGTGAACCTACAGGCAGGGGAGACAGAGTTTTCTAATTAGATCATCTGATGTGAATGTTTCAATGAATAAATACGGTTATTTCAGGTATTCCTGGAACAGTTTGAAGCTCAGCTGTTATTATGCCGTGCCCTCCCTCTGTTGTACTAATGTAACTGGAATTGTAGTGGAAACTAGAGATCAGGGTCTACAGCTGTGTCATTCCTCATCAGAGAGGGATGCAAAAGAAACCTGCAGCCTTCCTCCTATTTTACCAGGTGCTGTTGCACTGGCTGCATCTCCAGACGCCTTCACATGCTACAGTGCAAAGACTGCAAAAGATTTCTAAGAGGACTCCACCACTAATATCACTGTGAATAATAGTGAACACATTAAAAAACAACAACAAAACACCCAAAACACTTTATGTCTTTATGCCACATCATTTAAATTCAGAATATTGACAAAGCTCACGTGTTCAGATATTGTAACTCCAACTAATTACACAAACAATTTTAAAAATATAAGACTTAAAAAGCAATAAATGAGAAGGTCTTTATTTTTCCCCTTTAATTATTCATTCTATAGGAGCAATATCAAGCATTCAGGAATAAGCATTAGTACTAAGTGTTCACACAAACTGGAGTGGAGAATTTACAGTCACATAACTCCAAAAGCTAGGGCTTTAAAAATAAAGCCAAGCATTGTGTGACACACAGTATTGCGCTACAGTTGTCAGCGCTTCAGTTATGTGCTGCATATTCAAAGTGGACAATGAAGATAAACTTAACCAGCAGCATTTTATCTAACACTGCTGTTCCAAACCTGGATTTCAGACCTTACTCATTCTTGGTGAGTCATGAGATTTTCATGTTTCTGCGTTTCACTGTTCTAACATCTATGTGTCAAAATGGAGCAGGGCTTCAATTACTGCAAGCGGTGACGGTGACTGATGTTTCTCTGTATCATCAGTATCCATGTGCACATTTGAAAGATTATGCATGTGGTTAAGGACTAGGTATGGCATATAACAGTTGAAATTCAGGTGACTTAAGTAAACTGAAGCCAATCTGGACACCTTACAGATCAAAACTCCTACACTGCTCACGGTTTTAGAGACAATGCCTAGCTGTATTTGTTGGGTTATGACATTACAGCAAGGACACTATGCCCTAGATTAACAGGGGATCTCGAAATCCGAAGTCCTCTTTCATGATGCTGGGCCCAAGTTTTCTTACAGCACTTAATACACAGAATTAACTGTTAATGTTATTATAAAATACTAATAGTATATGATAAAAAAAAAAAAACACCATCACCAACAACAAATCACCAGTGGTTATAAGACATCCACATAGCATCTGGCAGTAAAACTCAGAAAGAATACAGAACAGTTTTGAAAACTTCCCTCCATCAAACCTACAAAAAATCCCAACCTTAGCTAACGTCCACTACAATGAACTTAGAACCACCCAGAAAGAAAGCATTGGCCTTGTTAGTGTTCTTTTATTTTTCAGCTATTGGAAAATCTAACTCGTATGTCCCAATGTTAGTCCATACATACACAAATGCACATTTAATAACCACTCCTGACTGCCTCCATGTAGGTCTTTCAGTCTTAATGATTGGCCTCTAATGAAGTACTTTAACTCTCTGGGCTGTCTCACAATGTAATCCATGCACAAATGCAAATCACATCATAAATATGAGCACCGTCTTTCAGAGAGCTACAAGTCACTATACAGTCTCCTGGGGTCTTTATGGTGGTGGGTTTTTTTCTGTTTGTTTGTTTGTTTGTTTAAGTAGTTAACTTTGACAGCTTACAGTGCTCTTGTAATGATCTTCAGGCCCTCCCTCTTCTCCTCACTATGACAATTTCAAGGACTATAGACTAAAGTTACCAATACGCTCCTTGAATTACATGGCTACAGTGGTGACATTTAGCACTCAGTGCTGCCCTCTGTAAGGAACAGACCTGCAGAACTCTTGCTGGGTGTCACTGCTTTCACCATTAGAGGCAACTCCCGGGACTGAAATACTCCCATATCTGAACATAAAATAAGATCTGGGGATCTGGAATACAGTGAATTAGCTAACACCACTCACAATATCGCATTTTAAAAGGTATTTGGAATTTTGAATCAGGGTAGAGGAGCAAATGCCTTACTATATCTAGGTTAGTGATACTTTGGGCTCTCTATTTCTCCCCCCTCATCTTTGTAAGCATCAAAAATGGCATTCGCTTCTGAACAATAACCAGGGAAAGTATCTGCACAACTTCTGTTGGGTACACTCCAAGCACCATTCTAGTGTGAATTTCAGCCTCAGTGCATAAGATCCAGACTTTGTCAGAAATGCCAAATCAATTAACAAACAGCACGTGGTACTTTTTGTTTTGGGTGACAGGTTCTCAATACCTTTTAGAAAAACCTGGACAAGTGTACATAAAAGAAATTACAGTAAACTGGATATTTTAGATTACCTTGTCTCTGCTGTGGATTGGCTCTGTGGAACTGCTGTTCATAAAATGAAATTATTTGTAAGGCTTCCAAATGTGGTCCTAATTCTGAAAACTTGGAAGGGAAGGCCAGACATCAGGAAAAGCATCTCACTTGACTAAATATGTCAAACAAGGACATAGAGTGGAACTGGAAAATAATAAGCTCAGTAAGACCATTCTAGAGGTGTGTCTTTATCTTTGAGGGTTTATCCATTTAATAGGAGATTTGGCTATATGGTTATCTTTCAAAGAACAGAGCCGTGGCTTTGCTCAGGGGATCTATGTTTTAACAGATACTCTGGCAAATCCTGATATGCCCATGTTTAATGCCTGTGCACATCTGAAGAGCTTTTTTCATTTTATTGCCTCCTTCTTTCAATGAGGCCATCTTGGCATGTTAATAAATTTGGACGTGATAAGGTTTTTTTTCAGCTTATTTCTTCTTGTAATAAACCACTCAGATTCTAACTTTCTAAATTTCATATAATCTAGTGGGCACTTTATCTGGTTTTTCCAGTTGCCTACTAGGAGAAAAAACACAGATTCCAGTTTGCAAATATCTAGATATAAAAAAAAGTTCCTCCGTATTGAAAAAAAAAAAAGGGTTAAAAGGAACAACAAATCTGAAAGCTCAAGAAAGGCTTTTAGACCATTTATGTTCCAAAGATAAGTTTTGTAAGGAGTAAAGAAGAGAAAAAGAATATTTTTAATAAGCAACAGTAACCAATCTACAAACTCCTTGTTTTTTACTTTTCCCATTTTTATACCATGACTTTCTTTTCAACCATAATCTCTGTCTTCTTCTTAGGAAACCTCAAGTCCCTTCCTCCAAGAATCACAATTTGAATTCTAAAGTTCTTCATATTTCCTTCCTGAATTAGAAAACCAATTGAAGGGAAATGTTCTTCTGTAATGGAATTCATTCTCTGTACATTAGTAAAATACAAATGAAGGAGAGTATGGATTGAATAAGCAAATCTTGCACCCAGGTACTGCAAAATGCTTTGATTCTATCATCACAAAAGGTTACTGTCAGGATAAGAAAAAAAAAATCAGAGATCAATACAGTACTGAAACAGCTTCATATCATGACCAGAGGCAAGGAATAAAGTTCGTGTAAGGAATTACTAAAATTATGGTTCTTGTTTGGAAAGGAGCTGACAGTTTGGAAAGGAGCTGAATATGATCAAGGTTTACTAAATCTTGAGCAGCTTGGAGAAGGGATGTGAAGATTCATTGTTTGTGTCTCAACTAGTATGGGCTGTCAAACAAAACCTGTGGGACCCAGCTTCAAAATGGAGGGGCTCTGTGGAAGGACACCATTGGTGCTGAAAGCTTACATGGGCTCAGGGAAAACCAGACAAGTTAATGGTACAGAAAGCCACCGAGGGTGTCTAAAAACATGGAGATTAAGATTAAATAGTTGGTGATTGAGGAGTCTTAGAGAAAGCATTCCATACACATCTTGATCTTCTGTGGGTCCCTACACACTCATGTCTGACAGCTAATACAGAATGGATGGATGTCCAGTCTGAGTCAGTGCAATCATTGTGATGCTCTAGTAATGGCAATTGGGCCTTTGGTTTTTAACTTGATTTTGTGGATGGTATGTAAATGAGAAGAACTCCATTTGATTTGCAAAAAGCAGAATAGTTTTGAAGTTATAATGTTTAATAACACCATTGTTTTTTCTTTTATTTTGTTCTTTCAAATGCAAAGCTGATTTTGAATCAATGAGAGCCAATAAGTACAGGACCTCATGGTGCCAACTACTCTGGATCACTTTCTAAGGATAACAAAGTGGGTATTTAAAAGACATGTGACAAGGAGAAAGAGTTCTATCTTTGCTGATGATGAGAAATGAAAATTAAAAATATTTTGGAATCAATGGAACAATAACTGAAATTTTCAGAAAGGCTTATTTCTGAATTAAAGTCAATCAGGAAAAAAAATATTAGATTTTTTTTTCCTTAACAAAAATAAATAAATAAATAAATAAATAAATAAATAAATAATTATCAGCATTCTTTTCCTTGTGGAGAAACTAAATAAATAAGTAAATAAGACCAAACCTTTCCTTTCACCCAAATGCTGAGCAATCTGCATTTTGTCTCAGTGGTTACTGTGCTGCTTTCAGCCTAACCTCAGTGATCAGGACTGTAAAAAAAAAAACACTATAGCATAAGAATCTGGTAGGAGAGCAGACCATGCTTCAAGCTTTTGCTCTCTGAGTTGAGAGTGGGAAAATAACTGTATGCAAGCAAAAGTTTGGAAGACTTTCCTCCATCTTCTGAAGTTCAGCTGGGGTTATCATTTTCTCTCCCAATAGATTCTTCCATTTCTGACAGAAACTGAAGTCAAAAACATAGCGTGCTGTCCACAGTCTTTGAGCAGAAATACTGAGTATATTTCCTGAACTACACAGCTGGCAGACGTCAAATTTCTTCCTCATCTAAATTGGGGTTAAGTGGCACAGGGGAGGTGGGGGAGACTTTTGTAATTACACATTAAATGTTAACATTTTCTGTACCAGTCCTACCTTTCAATATTCCATTTTTTCCTCATTTTTTCCCCAGTGAGAGCAAGCAATATTCGACTTTGATCAAATGCCAGAGAGACTGTCAAGAAGCCAACAGCCCCCACCGCTTCCACACACGACATTTAAACAAATTAAATCAAGCTCAGGGAAGACTGAAATGTTTGACTTGAGCTGAACAGGGAGGTTGTAATCAATTAAAGCACTAGCTATTTCTTATATCCTGCCATTGGACACTGTTCTGCTTCTGCTGAAGTCAGAATTTCATCAATAACTGCGATCAGATGGGAAGTTCACCAGCTACATCTTTTTTTCTCCCATAGAGTGACAGATGTGATCATTCACAGGACACTAGAGAGGGTTTCACTATTCTGCCACTGGGGTGGTTAAAACTGCAACACTTCAGGGTCAGTCCTTCCTCCATTAAAAAGTTAATGAACACATTTATATTAAATTATTAGGACTACTATTAAAACACACGAGGAGTATCTATGAAACAGTAAAGGTACATTATCCCTACAGCGTTGGCTGGTAGTTAAATACTCTCAAAATTCCTTGGTTTTACCTAATGTAATTATTAACAGGCATACTACGAAGCAACAAGTTAGCAGCATCTGCTGTGCTCATCCTATACAGCTGCATGCAACACATTAATTTTCTCTTGACACATTTATAAAAGAAACATTGGTATATACCTGTGAAGTAAAATGACTTTCAGAAAGTGAAGGAATAGAAATTCAAGGAAAAGTGTGAAAAAGTCTGCATTACATTTCTCATAACATCTCTATAGGAAACAAAAGACTTGTCTACACAAGTAACCATTCCTGTTAGCTATTGCAACTGAAATTTACATTCTAACTTACACAAATGTAAATAAGCTGAAAAACTGTAACAGATATCAAATAATTAAATCAAGGAGATAATACACATATACACAAATACATATATGTGTGAACATACATATGTATATATTTGTATGCATGTATGTGTATATACCCATGCATATGCAAAAATGAACCACTTAACTGATGTGTACCAGGATAAGGATTGCTTCCCTATTATTTTTAGTACTTTTTATTGTGTAAAGTTTACAATGGAGTCTGACACATTAAGTATAATTTCAGTAATTAAGTAATAAATGTGTCAGCTCCTCAGTGCTCCTCAATAGATGTCTCCTCACTTTTGTCTTTGACTGATTTTATGATATTAATTAAATAATATCAATTAAAACCAAAATCTGGTCTTCAAATACAGAGATTTTTTTTTTACTAGTTTAACCTTCTAGAAGTTAAAACTTTGGATCTGTGGAGTAAAGCAGTGAGACTCATGAAAAAAAAAATGTTTCATGTTTCTATAGTATCTTTAACAGACAGCAGAAAAACAAAACACAGACAAACAAACAGAAATCCATTAAGGATGGACTAACTTTTGACACTTTTCTTTGTCAAACTACCACCTTTCTAAAAGACCCAACATATATGTTACTTCTGACTCAGATTTAATACTGTTTTGAAAATGGACTACATATTTGTATTTCAAGAACATTCAATTCGAGGAAAACAACAGCCATAAAATAGGCAATGCAGCATGTCATTATCCTTCTCAGTCTTCCTTTGAACACTACTATCAGTGTAACACAACAAAAGTATTTGATTTTAAAGAATGACAGAGTGTATCTCTGGCCTTTCAAATCTCTCCTTGGCCACACATCCATATAAATTTATCAGGGGAGGTGAGGGGGCTGCCTCCAAATGTCATGCCAAGAGAAATGCCAAGTTCATATATGACAGCATTACAATAGAAGACGCGGTGCAGCAGTGGCAGTGACACAGAAACCAAGTATCCTAGCACACCTCGCCTTTCTCCTTCAGCATTCATCCATTACTTAAAGCCTAACATCGTAAGAAAGCAGGAGCTTGTTTACCAGTCCACCCTGAACCTTTGTTGAGCCATGAATCCAGCTACATCACCAGCTTCAAGCAGCACTCACTCTCAGAAAGACATTTGTAGCAGGAGTTATGCACATGGCTGACTCCTGGTTGAGTAGTACTAAACATTCTGTTCTTCTCCAATCCAGTATTTTTAGAAAGAACAGTAAATTGTACTGGAAATGTGTAGTAAGTTGAAAATAAGCTTCAGACTTTTAGTTAAAATGTACCAAGGAAAAAAATCTTTCCCTGCTATATATAGTTAAAAATTACTTTTACCGTATGAGCTGTACTGAAAGAACCTCTGCTGTTTTTCCACCGCCAGAATGAATTGATTGGGCATTTTCCCCAGAGAGACCTATAGTAACACTGGCTGCTGCTTCCATTCTTTTCAAGTATTACATAGAAATGTCATCCAGGAACTTTCCTAAAGCTTTATGTGAAAAAAATCATGCTGCTGTGCTACAGGTACAAAAGGAGAGTTAGGTAATCAATATGCTGATTAAAAGGTTTATTGTGGATTATTTTTAAATTCTTTTAAACCTGTAGGCTTAAAGCTGTTCCTTCTGCTTGGAGACCAAGAAGATTTTCTTTCTATATTATTCACAGTTATTCAAAGCACTTGTTTCATGAACATGTGCATCTACTCAAATGCAGCGTTTTTTGCAAATGATGTCATATAAGTTCCATACTTTTGTGCCTAATTTAGGCAAAAAGTAAAGTAACTTTTATTTTTATTTTCCCATGCAGAATGTCTTTCTATTCCACTTTCAGTGATTCAGATTATACTCACAGTATTTTAAATTCTACCAGATGACCGCCTACTGGGGAAGCATGAACTAAAACTAAAAACTGGTCGACATTTCAAGTGTGCTGTGCCCCTCCAAGGATACTACTGAGATTATTTTAACAAATTCATTCTATAACTTTCAGCTTTTCTTTGACACCAAACAATAAAAAAAAATGAATGAACAACAACAATAACAAACATGACAATACTAACTCAGTGGCAACTGATTCAAACCAAAGGATTAAAATAACCATCAACCACCACCACTACCAATAAATAAATAAATAAATAAATAAATAAACAAACAAACAAACAAATAAAACACTGCTGATTCTGGATCAAGATTCATTCATGCAAGCAAAGCAACTGCAGACTGATTATTTTTTAGCCTCTTGGCACATTTACAGTTAAATTGCTTCGTTTGAAATTGAATCAATAATTCTAAATATGTCAATTACTGTATTAAAAAAATTACGATCTACAGTGGAAGTAAAACCAAGATATAACCCAGTACAGAATTCTGGATATGTTCTGTTAGAACACAGTTTTCAGAATAATGTACATTGTCTGTGCAAATAAACAGAAACACAGAAGATGTTGGTCCCTGGGACTTTAGGCAGTCATCTCTGCACTTCTGCTCCAAGGCAGGCTCCAATGCACTGGAGTATATCCAGACATTCTCCCACAGATGTTTGTTTAACCCAGCTAGAGAGATTGATTCTACAAGTCGAATTTAAATGACTGACGCTTTTTAATGCTCATTAAAACAAATCTGCCACCTTTTCCACCTCAGCTTCTCAATTCATATTCCTAATTTCCCATGGTTTAGGAAAGGCAGGTTGCTTTTATTTTTTTGAAGTGATCTTGTTCAGCATCCTTTTTTAATTGCTAGAACTTAAGAAGCCCTTGGTTCCTAAAAGCTGAGATATGTGGAAGCATTTGCTGTGCGTGATGATCTGTCTTACCCTACAGCATGTTTTCATGCCCCAGCCAGCCTGCAGACAAGAAATGGCCTTTTTTCATATTTGGATTCATACCATAAGGCTTTACTGCCACAAATTCCAAAACAATTTTATGCTTTGTGTCTCTCATCGCTACTTTGGTGGTCCCAACTCAAGTGGGCTCACTTGGGACAATGGAGTGGCTGAAGACAGAGAAAACCAGTCTGGCCATATCTGCAAGGATTGATTGAGTGGGGTTGAGGGGGGGTTGTCTGCAGTCTTCCCATTAAGAAGAAACCCAATGTAAAAGCTAGAGCTCAAAAAACCAGCCTGAGAAACACATGTAGCATGAGCATTTTGAGGAACAAAATCATGCTTCCAAATACTGAGACACAGCAGGTACAAGTGAAGGAAAAAAAAAACAACAGTCAGACAGCAAGTCCTACTCAGGTATGGGGAACCCAGACTTAGAAGGTAACATCTAAGAGCAGAGAGAGAACTGAACCAGGGGAAAAAAAATGTAAGTATTCATGACTTTGTCAAAAGCTGTATATTTCTAGTCCTATTTAAAGGGCGATTGCTTTTGTGATCCTTACAAAAATCAGTGTTCACTGATTTATACAATGACAAATTCCCTAAAAGGAAAATCATATACAAGGTGTTCGATGCCCACAAATCTCTTGGAGACATGAATAGGGAATGTATGCACTGAGCACTGAAGAAAATCAACAAAACATTTCTTATGGTGATGACATTTACTAATCAGCTAGAGAAGAATGGGTATTCATCTGTACTTACTGAAAACTTCTCTAACCTACCTGGTGTTTTATGGTGCTGCAACACTTTGAGCAAAGGTAGGCTGCCTCTGTTACTGTACTCCATAATTCCAGAATTCAGAAGTATTGCTTCCTTTACAGTTGTGGAAGAAAGCAGGTACATCTTGTATCAGTGGATGCACTCTACACTCTACTCACTGATGTCCTCTTACCCTACTCTGTGTCCACACTACAAGAACTCAAAATGAAGACTGATCCAGGGACTTATCCCAGGGACAACTTGATGGTGCAATACTTGGCTTGACATTTATCTACATGGTGTGAAAATAATTATCTGAGTGCTTAAATTCTTCCTGTAAGTTCCTAACTAACATTACTTGACTGCATAATTTCTAATTACAAGTATTACCACTTCTAATCTTCCGAAGCTCTTCCTGCTGTGTCTGCACTGGAGCCATCACATTACAAGGTCTTCTATTGTCTTGTTGCATTCTTCTCAGGTCTTCTAATGTTAATAAACTAGAATAATGAAACAGGAGGATAGCAGTAGATCTGAGTAGGATGATAATATATTTTAATTATAAATTTGGGGTTTTCTAGTAATGAGGGAGACATTAGAAAAAAAATGATGTTTCTTGATCATTCCATAAAGAACCTGAACTGTACCACCCAGGACATGTGCATTTACCGTATGGGCACTCCCAAGCCCAATAGACAATGAAGCGATGAGAGACACAAAGCATAAAATCGTTTTGGAATTTGTGGCAATAAAGCCTTATGGTATGAATCCAAATATGAAAATGCAATAAGGAAAGGCAATATAATTCTGGTACAAATCAATAGAGTATAACTGCAGGGGGAATATTAATGTTATTACACAGTTAATCCCTGGCTGAATTTATTGCAGTGAACTGTTAATCTTCTTCCTAAAACAAGCAGGCCAGGTCATTTTGTTCCGTTTTAACTTGGTGAGCTCCTTTCACTACATCTCAACATCCCTTCTGAAATAAGCCACAACATGACGAGTTTTTAAACCTATAAAAGCTGAAAATCTCTACAGTGGGGAAGAGGAGCAGCAGAAAATTATAGTTCACATGAGTAAAGTACAGCCTTCCAGGAAAAAAAAAAACATTTAATTTGTCTGTGCTGGGTTGTGGATTTGGAGTGACAAAATTATTAAGGTCAGAACGCTGCACTGAGTGGCAAGCATAACAGCTTCTCAGCATACATCCATGAACCAGACTATACACAGCACTGATCAAAGACAGCTTTGAAAGGACATATAATAATAAGATCATCCTTCAGAGGGGAAAAGAAGAGATTCTGTGGAAGGAACTGGCCAAATCCTCTATCATCATCAAGAAAGAAATGCCTGCTCCCTTTGATGTGGGCCTGCTTTGTCAGGGGGGAACTATCAGTTCCTGTGGTGACTCCGCATTGCAGCAGGCTGGTATGAACAGAGCTGTCCCTTTCACTTGTAGTATGCAAGTGAGGCAGTCACCTCTGGGGACAGAGAACACTGGATCAAAATACATCCATGTCCCCTCTTCTGACCCCACTGACATGGCTGCTTCTGCTGGAACTGCATGTTCAGCCAGTGAAGCAGCTTTATGCACTTCAGTCCTTAGGCCTCATTCTCAATCTAACCATGGTTGCTGGTGAGGATGGATGGTTTAATGGACCACTCATTGTGTCACTGACAATTCGAGACAGAAACCTCTGTCCAGAAGACTATAAAAATGACCACTGCTGCTATCAGGAGGAGGAAAAATTGCAAAAAAAAAAAATCATTTAATTTAATTTGTTCTCACACATCCTGTAATATATGATGTAATACATGATTACTGAGTGATGTCATGGGAGGAGAGAAGGTATGGTTGTTTTGGCTTGCTTTAATTGCACATCTCCACAACTAAACAAAGCCTTGAGTATTCTCTGGGATGACCCTGGATTTTACTGGGTTTTTTCTCTAAGACCTACATACTGTAGTGATTTTTACTTTAAGATTACTTATACATGCTTTCAAGGTTTAAACCACTTTACTATTCCCATTTGTAATGGAATAACAGAGTGAGAGTATGTATACTTCAAAATCTTGATAAAAAGTATTGAATATGTTCAAATTCCATCTCTTATTTTCTAACCAATATTAGTAATAAAGTATACTGGTGCCCCTTCTGTCCCATATCTCATTTCTTTCCTCTGCCTGGGAAATCTAACATTATCACAAATGTATAATATAACATATTCCAGCCCATGCAAACAAAAGCAGCACAAGGAATGCAAAGAAAAAAGTACACAGCAGTTGCAAATCATCCTTTACAAATAACCCTAACAAATCATCTTCCAAATGAGCTTGATTTTCACTGGCAGTTTGATTACCTATTATGTAGGTGGATTTTTGTTTGTTGCCCACCAAATGATATTTTGGAGTCACACGGATGCCACCGTTCACCATTTAAACTGCATTGTCTTCCCCTGATATATTCCTCTTCCCCCTTCCCTTTCCCACTTCAGCTCAACCTTTTGTTCTGCATGTGCGGAGGGGCCGAGTGCACTGAAACCCAGTGGGACATGACTGGAGGCAATAAGGATGGCAGTAAAGCAGTGGGGTTCTGTGTAGTAAAGTCTCCTGCGAAGTCTACTGCTTACCCAAGTGCCACTTAGATTGGCTCAGAGAATTCTTCTCTCTCATCCTAAAGAAACAATCCCAAAGACTGAGCCACCTGGCTCAGAGGCAGCTTCCAAAACCCATGCAAGGCCTCTTTGAGGTGAATTCTCCTGTTCTTTGCTCTGTTACTGAAAAGAGGCTTGAAACGCAACGTAATACAATTTTCCAACAGTTTTGAGACCTTTCTGAGCATGGATAGAGGAGCCCTTTGTAGAAAAGAATCATCATTCTAAGTGCCCAGCTTAACTAACAATAGTTGTAGTATCACTGTGTGGTCTTAAAATCTTAATAAAAATCAACAGAGCTTTTCCAGTTTGTGTATTCCTTGAAATTTGCCGGAGCACATGTTAATACCAGGACAATAAATTTAAGCATAGTAATAATACAACTGGTTTCCCCCAGACCTTCCGAGCCTTTTGTTACCTCTCCCAGGCCCCTCAGGTCATGCTGAAAACCATTGATCTAGTTATAACCTTTTCCACGGGGAAGCAGAAGCACCAGTCACAATAAAGCACTTGTAATAAACAGAGTCCTAATGAGGCCAATTTTTTCTGGGATCCCAAAGAATTTCTCAAACATTGACGAATTGCATCTCACCTCATCCTTTATAAAACATCTAGATATTACTGATTATTAGTTCCATAGAAGAGACAGAGTACTAGGCTTAGGACTATCAACAGAGATTCTGTAGGGTGATGTGTGTTTCCTAGACACCCCTGAATAGGCTCTGAATAGCTAATGAGATGAAACAGAACTAAGGATGCCTGGCATTGTGTAGCCATACATGTCTTTTCCCATCTAGTAAAAAGAGCTAGGTCAGGAACTGAGCTAACACTGCTGAGAGGATGATTTGTAAGAAACATACGATGTAGAAAATGGATCTGTAAAACCCATATCCAGTGAAAAACATACTGAACTTAGGACACCTCACAAAACGGTTTCACTCTTCCACTCAGATTTGCAAATTACTGAAGTCTTGCAACCTATGGCAGGGAAGAGGGGGGGTGAATTCTGTCAACATTTCAATGCATCTTAACAAAAGCAAAGGAGCAAAAGATATTAGCCATAGAAAGCTCCACTCAACCCCCTTTTCTAGCTGTTTTACAGTTATTTACACATTGTCCAAAAAGGATGTTTAAGCATCCGTGCTTTCCCTGCACTAAAATGCAAACAGAAATACAAGTGAAAGCTGATTTTTCTACTGTTATGTTAAATTAGAGCTGACTTTGGACTCTAGTTGGAGGTACAAGCATATGAATTACAAAAGCTCAGTTCTCATTCACATGCTTAACAACACAGCTCTTATTAACATCACTAGAAACACAAATGAGCTTGGAAAAGGAGAGTGTTTTCTTGAGCCAGTTTAAGGTCATGTAAATCCAGTGCCTTCAACAGCTACAAGCAAAACAATACCAGTGGAGGATCTTTTGCTTTAGATATTCAGAATTATGGCTGGACGAACACACAATCATTTTAAAAAAGCAAAGTGTCTTACATAATTTTAAAGGTGTTATTCCTGCTTGCTCCTTGCTTTCTATAAAGTGCAGCTACATTGCTCTGCATGCCTTTGAGAACCTCCATGACTGCACTCATGTTCCAAATGAAAGACACAGGGCAGCATGCAGCCTCCTTTGTCTCTCAGTGTCAGATTTTCAAAACTTAACACACTTTAATTTTTTGCTAGTTAAATCAGAATATCTAATAAAAACTGTGTTAGCCACCATAAAACAAGCATGCACTGGGAGGGGGAGGAGAGAAGGCTAGCTTGTCGGCAGCTGGCACTTTTATTATGAAGCATTTAAAAAGCTTGACAGCTAATGCACTTTGCTAAGACACTGCAGACTACATACCTTCAGAAGAAATTATAATAGCTAATGAGGTTTGGGTTTGCTTGTACTTTATATCCCCTGTTTTCCAGGGAGACGGATGCAGTATTCTACATATGTTCCTGGTGCAATATGAATTCAGATGGTAGCTGACAGGAATAGATTTGGAAGTAAGATTTATCTCAAAGTATGTTTCCATGTTTACATACTCAGCATCATTTTTCATATCCACCTTTAACCATTATTCCTCCTTGACAGTAGAAGTCAGGTTCTTAATTATGTGAAATTTTTCATTGTAATGAAAGGAAACATAAAGATCTTTGTGAACACGCTCACATTTATAACTTATTTACAATGTGTTTTCAGAATTCCAATAATTCATGGTGCTAAAGGTGGAAGATTTCACACACTAGCTGCAGTATTAATGCTTTGAAAAATTATTAGCCAAACTAGAAATTTTATTAGTCAGCTTTTCATGTTTGATGCATTGTGCTGGGATTTTGCAGTACCAATGCATACTTCTGGTTCTGACAATTTTTCTAACTAGCCTAAGATATTATTGTACTAGATGATGATTTACTCATTCTATTAAGCCCTAACACTAAATACATTTTATGCTAAATTAGTTCTTTCTTAAAAAGTCTTTTCTCTTGCAAGAGAAAAGAAAAAAGTAAAAGAAATAAGAATCCTTTTCCAATTAAGAAACAAAATAAAACTCAACAAGATTTAGAAGATAAACTTATTGTCACCCTTTTCATTTTCACTCCTCTTATGAAAGAAACACTTCACCTTCATGGAAAAAAAAATTGTGATGACAAGCTGCTTTTGAGGCATCTCTTCTGCATTTGCTTTTCTGTTTCTAATGTACATAAAGAGGAACAGTACTTAACTGTTAGCTGTGTTCTCAAGAGGACCATAGGAAATTAGGAGTCAGACTCTTGACTCTCCGGTTCCTGCCAACAGGACAGCAAGCCACAGCTCAGTTAGCAAAGATCCTTACCTCTGGACAACCCCATGAGGACTCTCACACCAGCCTCAGGGCTATGCTGTAAAACCTGCAGGATTTTTTCCACAGTAAGCCCTGTTTCAAGCATTACAACAAAGCAAGGGCCTAACATACTGAAAGAGGGGTAAAACCCAGCTATAGTCAATGGCAGGTGGAATTTTGTACACATTCTCCAAGGGCTTCAGTAAAAATGGATCTAACAGAAACACTATTTCAGAACATTGTGTTCTTTTTTAAATGAAAAACTTCTGTACGTCATTGAGAACTTCCCTTGGTCTGAATGCCTGAATTCATAAGTGTTGATCATTCTATCACATCCAGGACGATCTGTGGTAAAACTAAATCCCTGATGAAATGAGTGAAAATCACAGCCATTTGCAAGTTTTTTTCCTAAGTGACAACAGTAAGTGCCTACTCCCACTGTAATAATCATATCCATGACCAAAATATTATTGGCTTCTATTTCAGACTACTGGCACATAGATTCACAGTTTTTCTTATCAAAGAAAACATGGATCTACAGCGCTCTTAATAGGGAAAGAACAGAGAGAATGCCATGAAGTATCTGGAATCATATTCATGTTCTTATCACATCAAGGTTTGGAAAGGAGGCTCTCATAGTTCATTGCATAATTTCTACTTTTGAGTGATGACTACCCAACAATAGATGTCTGACCCTGCTTTTGTCTGGTTGCCGATGTAAAACACTGCTGCCACACTGCCTGTAAAATGATTTTATTTGAATTCTGAAGATATAAAGACTCACTTCCCCTTCAGGATATTTTGGCCTAAGTACTTCAGAAATCAAGCATAAGAAACAGAACTCTTGCACTTCTACTTTGCATCCTTAGACAGGACAGATATATCCACAGCCATTACAAACCAAGGGTATGACATGGAAATCTGCCTTTATTGGATCAGATTCACAGAAAGTCAGCCATACTCCCGAGGAATAGAATTACATCATCACCATTTAAGGATATTAGGTTCTTTCTAGGATGCTTTGCTAGTTCTTCAACCTGGAATAAATCTATATAACTCCACTGAGACAGGAGATTATAGCTGTCACTGCCCAGTAGGTATAGATGCTTTTGACCAAGCGTCTCTAATAAACTTCTCACCTACAATTCTTGCCCCTCTTTCTGGTGTATTTTCACAATCATGAACATTTTATAATGCATTGCAATTAGATAAACTGATACTTCCAGTAATTTATGAAGAATCTAAGGTCTGGTCAACACACGTTGAAATTACACCGATTTAACTAAATCGGTTTCTAAATCAATTTAGTTAAATTGGAGCAGCTTCCAAGCGAGGACACATAAATTGGTTTAAGAATGGCTAATATGTATTAGCTTAATTCAGTTTTAAAAATGCCTGCACAAGGAGGCTGCAATGATTTTATTAAATTGATTTAGAAACAAAATTATTTCAACCAGTATTGTTTGGATGTAGGCTAAGCCAGAGACCAGCTCAAACTGTAAGATGTAACACTAATTGCCAGTATTATTGCTCCCAAGAACTAAAGAAGAAATTAGTTCGAATAAAGTTTTAACTTATTTTGTTAAGGAACAAAACAAATGCCACGCTAAAGCTATCAATGTTTTGTTTACATGACACTTTCCTCCCAGCACATTATGTGCCATTAGTAATTAAAAGTCACACTTGGTTACACTACAGCTATAGTGCAAAAAGTTTAAAATATAAATATATTTAATCTTCTTGGGGTTATTGTGATTATTTCTAATTTTTACTTATATTGCACACAGGAGAAAAAAAGTCTTCACTTTTCACTTATGGCCTTATTCCCCTCCTCCCCCCACCCCTTATTTTAGGTTTTGAATAAACTAATGCCTGAAGAATTTAATATTAATTTATTTCAATGGATCTGTTAAAAGATTAGTTTCATGTTTCCAGTATAAAAGCTTCAGGTCATTTAACGCTGTGGTGATAAAAGATCTAGGTGATTCCCAATCAAATGTAATTGCCTACAGTCAGCTAAAAGCACCTGAGCAGTGGTTGAAAATGTATGTAAATGAATTTGTATTCCAACGCTTTTGGTGCTAATTCCAAGGCTAAAGGCAGAAGTGAATTTTACTGATATGACAGCAGTCCCCTCAGTAACAGTGACCTGAGTTTGAAGACAGGTCAAGCACCTTTTGATCTGGAGGATATCAGAAAACCAGCCAGATCAGAAACCTCTTCTTTCTCAGAAGCAGGGATGCAATCAAGATGTCACCTCAGAGAAAGAAGACATTTCTGTGAAAGACTGCCTCATGTTCCACAGGCCTTAAAATCATTTCACACTAAGCAATTGGAAACGAGGGCAGAAAAACTAATTTTGTACCTCCTTCCTCATAGTATACAGGAAGCCACTACACAGTGATGACTGCAAGCCATTGAAGTGTAAATGTCACTTGAATATCCTGGACAGATGGGTCTGTTCATGGAGAGATTAGACTATGGCAATATGTCCCAGGGAGAGAGGCAGCAAGACTTTTGTGCATATATGGCAGAACATGTGATACCATATGTCATGGGTGTCCAATCTTTTGGCTTGTCTGGGCCACACTGAGTGAAGAGAAATAGTGTTGGGCCACATATACATAGGTAGCATCAAAAGTAATGCCTATTATTTATTTCCATGGAAACTACAGCAGATACAAAGAGTACAATAACACTGTTTGATAGAGTAAATTCTCAGCTACAAAACACTATTTTTTAACAGTTACCACCATTAGCTATGCATTTTCACCAGCAATGAACAACAGCCTACATGCCATGCTCATAAAAATCTGCACCAACAGAGGTGACCCACCATAACTTGAGTTATCACTACACTGAGCCTTCCCCCTTTCTGGTTTCCTTTGACACAGTGTTAGTAGAACACAGCTGTGTGGTTGTTTTTGAGTGATAGGCGCACACCCAGGACCAGGCTGGGCTGCTCGGTGATGAAGAGCTACTACAATGATGGTGAGGGGTGGAGAGCGGCTGCAGGATGGGCTGTGTCAGGCCACATGTGGCCTGCAGGCTGCATGTTGGACATGCTTGCCTTATGGCTTCAGAGATATAAAAAGATCTCGTTCCTTGCTCAGGATGTTTGCACCTCATGCAGGTACTTTTCTGGATCACTGCATTTAGAAAACATGAGGATTTCCTGACAAGCTGTAAGGGGCTCTCAGGTATGAAGACTAGTTTCATCCACCATGATATCCCCCCTCTCCTTTTTCCCAGCCTCTCCCCAGCAACACATTCTTAGCAAGGACTCCTGCCATTGCAGGGCAGGTGCAGGGCATTCCTCTCCACCCTGCACAGCCCCAGCACCAATACCAATATCCATAGCCTTGTCACTGCCATGCCTCAGGTGCTTGCCATACGTGGCTGTCTGGCTGCCTTTCGAGGACCTGTTCAGAATCAGATTAGCTACTTCATGTTCTCAAAGCACTCTGAAGATGAAAAGAACAACAATATCAATTGTAAGTACCACGATTATGTACTCTTCTGGCTTCCTTCTCTTTATCCAGAAAATCTGGTGGCCACCTCGATTTTGATCTGTGAACAAAAAAAATTGTTTGGCCTGTGGAATCCAGCAGCACACAACACACATGTTCTGGCACTGTCAAACCAAAGAGGCCCACAATTAACTTCTGTCATTGCATTTTTGTGTGATGGCCCAGACTGCTTCCAGACAGGCAGAATAATCCAGTGCCATGTATTTTAAAACTGAATATTGCTGCTGTTATTCTAAGTGTTGTTTTCTCACTTGACTGAAGACAAGAACTGATTCTGAGCTCTTCAGAGGCCATTCAAGGAGGACACAGGGTCCCTATAAGCAGACACAAGTGGGCCTTGGTCCAAGCAGCTTTCAAAGCAACAACTTGAAAAACTTGGGGATAAGTCAAGTAAATGCAATGCAAACACACTGTCACCAAGAAGGAAGAAGAAACAAAACTATGTGAGAGACAAAGGAAGAACTTTTAAGATGAGCTTAGAGGAGCCCTCACTTATGTGGAGACACCTTGAATCACAACAGGTAGCCAAAGGTGTTTGAAAGCCCTCTAATCAAAAACACTCACACTTTCCTCCAGAAAAGCTAGTGCGGTTGCTTCATGCTCATTTCCTAGCAGACCATCCTGCAATCCACACCAGATGCAGAAAGTTCTGGATAATTGCCATGCTGGCTTTAGCACACTTGAGATAAGAAAGGAAAGTCAGGATACTTTTGATTTCAAGCAAATTACATACTCAGTATGCTAAATGCTGGGAATTACACTTTCTCCAAATTTCGGCCTTAATCTGAGGCTTTCCAAACATAGGTTTAAAGAGAGATTCTGTCCCTTGCAAAAGGCACACTTTCCTTGAGGCTGTAAATGAGAACTTCCTTGACCCAGCTCAGCTCTGAGCTTTCCAGGCAGCCTGGCATAGGCACTGGCTCTCTTGGGTGCAATTGTAAATCTCCTGATAGCTACAGAATGAGTGGAAAAATGTCAAATTTGATTTTTAAAAGAGAGAAAACAATAACAAACTGATTCCAACTTCACAGCAGACTGAGACACAGGTGCCAGCGCTAGCAATACGTTAAAGGAATACTGTTTTCATATAATAAGGTGCTGACTGCTACACAGCTTAACGGTAAGCACAAGATGTGATTAGCTGCAAACAGGTAGAATTGCTCTTGCTGAGCTCAATTATAAGAAAGAACTGATGGATATACAAAGAAGTTTGGTATGACTGCACATGCAGTGCACATTCAACTTGCCTTGAGGCAAAAGCCTTACCTATTTGAGCCATAAATCACTCCCCTGACACCACACTTAGAGTCAGAGCTGTGGAAATACACTACAGATAGTCCTTGACTGCCTCTCAGATGCTTCACAATTAAAGTTCAGCAAGAGTTTCAGTCTGTAGTACTCCAGAACTGCTTCTTCCAAATCAGACAGAAAGCCATGTTCCTGATGAATTTTTAAAGAAATCAGTTAAAACTCCCTACTAGAGGAAGAGAGGTTTTGCACCATTACATTCAACTGTTGTTTAAGTAGTTTCATACAACACACATGAAATTTAGACTTCCATCTGCATAAGGGCAAGGAGAATGCAAGCATTTAAAGGACTTTTTTGTTTGGTTATGACTGAAGTGCAATTCCTTAACAACAAGCACTTGCAGATTTGTTGTTTAGAGTTGCATCTGTCTTTGGTAATTGGAAGCAGAAGCCCATCTGCCAGAATGTGTTTGGTAAATCTCTTTGCAGGTTGCCATTTTATGAGCAAGAACATATACATCCTCCTGGGTGACCCCTCCCTAAAATCATTTGTATAACCTGCCAGATGTTCCTTTCTCTGGCTCTTCCTCCAATTATCCTTTAGGAGAGAACAGGACAGGGGAGAAAACCCTGTACGCATATCCACATCTGCATATGTATCCATGAGAGGGGGCAAGAAGACATCCGCCTGACAATACAAACTAGCCTTGTCCTGGTGAGGACACAGCCTGTCACACAAAATCACTTCTGCCACTGGGGTCTGCTGCAGAAGCAATGCAGACTTTGGGGCTTTTTTCCTCATTTATCTCCCCTTCCCCTTCTCACCATTCCTTTTAGAGCTGCCCAGTCTGGAAATCCATCCTCTGGGCAGAAGAAGGATAAAATGAGTGAAGAGAGAGAAAAGACAGAAATCCCAATGAACAACCTTCCCAGAATGAACTGCTGCAAAATTCTGCTCTTAATTACATTAATATTAAAAGATCCCCTGAAAGATACTATAGGAACAATTCTTTCTGAACACTTCAATAGATGAGCATAGCTTTCCTTTCCCCACTTCAGAGTTCTCTTTATTAACTTTTAAAATGTTTTAATTATTTCTAATGTTTCTTCTAAGTTATTTCTTGTAGTGGGGTAAATCATTTGGTTGGGTTTTTCATGAGCAATTCCCAATGGAAATACTCATCATTAGAAATCTGACCTTACATTTAAAGAGCTGTGAGGAAAAAAAGCATAATTAATTAGTCACATTATTTTTCCTCCAGCATATTTTTAAAAAATTAGCAACCGGCAAAGGAAGGAGATGAGGGCTGATCCTGCAGCCCTTTCACACAACAGTGGTTGTACTGTTGCCTCTGAGAATGCACAAAGGGACAGCAGGATCGGGCTCTTCTGCATAAGCTGGGCATAAGTAATGCCTGCAGATAAGGACAGGTCAGGCCTCCTGCTACAGTAGCCTGAGCATCCCCATCCCATGATAAAGTCAATGAGAATAAAAGGGGCTTTATGGACTCTTTGAAGGGTACCTTATTCAAACTTAACGGCATTTTATGACACGTGATTATACTTTAGCAACTTGTAGCCCTCCTAAAAATGCAAGATACTGATTCTACACCCCATACACCAATGCTATCGCTGTGCATTTCTACTGCCTCTAATCATGTGCCATAGTAGCTTATTCCAGTGTAACACAGATGAGGAGTAGGTCCTGAATCTCTAATCCACAAGCGACTGTTCTTCAAGTGTCTCTTTATTTGCATTTCTACCCTGAGGTACCATGACAACTATTAAGCACACAGGATTTTAGAAATTTATGCTCACGACCTTTCACCATTCTAGCAACTACCCCTCCCAAAAAAAAAGAAAAAAAGAGCATTTTGTGATAACAGTGTTTGTGATCTGGATCTGACCTTCAAGACTGAGCTGTGTTGTCTGCTCACTCTGAATTACACACACAGAAACATTATCTGTGCTTTAAAACCATCAGTATAAAAATCTTCATCATTTCACAGTTAATTCACACTATCACAAGAATAGAAAAGGAACTTTATGTCAGCTCAATTCATGCAACTGGAGTATAATTACTCAGATTTAGATCAAAAATCCATCTTAATTGAAGGCCTGGTAGGCTGAGCTCTCACTGGAAATCTGGATTAAGTGTTATCACTTTTTTTGAAATGTAAGTCACACCTCTCACTTTCCCTTTCCCAAGTAAAATGGAGACAAGGCAACCCATTTTCTCCACCTTTTGTTGGCTTCATCTATACCCTCAGGTGAAGAATGCTATAAGCATTGGTATGGCCTGGTGACTCCAGCTACAGCAGCCAAACACTTCATTGTGTTCGTCCGTCCTCTCCCAGGTCTTCCATTCCACCAGCAGTTTGTGTTGAAAGATACACGGGTATTCCCACTGATGATTTTAATGCAAAGTCCAGGCTTAAATCAAAACCAAATTTCATCACTAGCAGAAATGAAATTTTGGACTTTATATCCTGGAGATTGAGAGGAGTTCACACAACTCTAACCATTTTAGAAAGGGCAGTACTTTCAGCACTGCTTTGCTGAGAAACCACTCCAAAGCAGTAACATCACTGCAACCTGTCCTGCTACTGCCCGCCTTTCTTTGGCTTGTGGATTTGAGATGTCATGTGGGGCATCTTCAGAGGCTACCCTGTTGAAACAGGTATTATTTCTAACCCAGGCTTCACTCAGAACAGGTATTCTTTCTAGTCTGGAAATTGTTTGAAAAGTTTTCAACTTTTCTATTACCAATGAAATTTTGGGATTTGGACCAACTTAGAAAATTAAAGCAATTCAATAAAAACATTTAATGTGAAGAATTAAAAAAAAAAATAGATTTGCAACATTCAACCACAAAGAAGAAAGAAAATACCCTGTAAAAGGATCTTGAAATGAAATTGAATTTAATCAATCAGTTCAGAGTTTCTGATTTCCACTATCTTGTATCAAGAAATGAATACTGACAATAACAACAGCAATCAAATATTGTAATCATTATCTTTCCATTTTCTCTCTAGTGAACCTATCTTACATTTTCTTTCTCGACACTAGGAGTTTAATTCACAATTTTGAAAAAACATATATTTTTTAATTCATATCTAGCTGATTATCAAAATGCAAAGAATTTGTACGGACTTAAAAAATATATTTGTTCAGTCTGTGAAATAGGAAGATAAGTCTTCAGATGCTGTTAATCAGTGTAATTCCACTCACTCAAAATGAATTGCATAATTTACATCAGCTCTGGATGTGGCTCACTATTATAAATTAGGACCTTGATTTATTTAATATGTTTTTGCAGAGCTGTGAAACCCCAAAGCTAGTCTGTCCTCACTTTTATCTGTTTACAGATAAGCATGTTTGCTTAAAACAGCTTCAACTGCCACAGTTAAAATCTTAAAACCTGCTTAGGTCGAAAGTTATTACTTCCTGCCGGGAATGTCTGAAAGGAGTTGGAATATTAATCTCTTTAAATAGGTCTCTCAGGAATATATCAGTGTTTTTCCTCCATAGGATGCTTTCTGTGGAATTTGATAATCTCTGGCATTTTCAGCGTTTCACACAAAGTGTTATTCTTAAGGAACGTTTTATTATACAATCAGCTTTGAAATGCTCAGAAAAGACTGAGAGCCAGTTCTACCTTTACCCTGAAGACAAATTGTTTGTAATTCATTCTTTAACAGAAATAAAAGCAGAATTTCTTAAAGAGCTGTTTAAGAGAAGGCTACCTCTATGAATTCTTATGTTTGCTGGCTGTGTACCCTCAGCCTTAAAATATGTATATGTATATAAAAAAAAAAACAACGGGCTCTAGTAACTAGCTTCTCTTCCCACAGATTGCATTGTTTTCTTGGTCATAACAAATCATACCAGAGCTCCATCTAAATATGCATTCTACTGCTAGAATCATAGCTTCTCTTCTCTCCTACAAAGCCTTAGTAGAATTAGTAAAAAAATAGGTCTGAGGTTCAAAGAACTAAAGGTCAGCAGGGATTGTTTAGTCTTACTTTCTACCTCCTGAGCAGACACCAAGTCCCACTGGGGAATTCCCATATTTGCTCAATAGCTTCTGATTGAGTTGCTAGCTCCCTAAAAATTGGTCCAAATTAAAGGCCAACTAATTGCACCAGCAATCCACAGCTGCTTTGGAATCCATACACCTGAAACCTGTTTTCAGCCTGAAAACAACTGGAAGTCTGGAAATTGCAGTATCTGCTGAGGCTCCAAAATGTTCAGGGCTCCAAAATGTTCAGGGCTCATCATCATGGCAGGTGGTTCAATAAGGTATGGGACATGCTGAGAACTACAGTGATTTTTATAAAGATATTCAGACTCAAGGAGAAGCATTCAGAGATGTAAATGCTTTATCTTGTATATCTCAAAGAGAAAGAATACTTTGCTCACTGAAAAGCAGAAAATGGAATTTTGCCAGAGCTATCTGGAGCATTCTCTGTAGAGGTTTCAACGTACTCCCAGTCATTCTCTTGCTTCCCAGCCATGGCCATTTAGAACTAGCTGCACCCACGTATGGAACTATGTCATCACTTTCAACAATCCACATATTTCAGGCTAGTGACAAAACTCACCATTCTCAGTTTATTCAAATGAAGACAGTAAATGTATTTCATTGTGTTCTAATTGTATGATAAAGTTCACATTTTTATGCTTTGTTTCATCTTCACTTTCATTTCCTTTTAGCCATTCTAATTTATTAATTAATCAGCTGTCTTGAAGTATAATCCAGCCATAGCGTATTTCCTTTAATGCAATTAAAAACCCTGAATGTTTTCTGGAGGGAATGTTTCTCAAATGGAGTAGGTCTTCCCTCTGGGAACTGCCAAACAATTTAGAGCAATGTAATCCAGAGAAAACCATCCTCACTGATGAGTAATTTTGTTCGTTAATACTTTTCCCATACAGAAGCTCAATTCTGGGCTAGGCAAAATTCAGAATCTTTACTCAGTGACTGAGTAGCTCTTTCACTGAACTTGTTCCCACAGTCCTTGGTGCTCATGTTTTTCTCTTTATTTTACATTCAAACAAATTCTCAAGGAGTTCAAGGGGATTTCAGCTGAATAAGTAAGGAAACAGTGAAATTCACCCTGTGCAGAAGTCCATCTCCAATTCCATTCTACTTCATCAGTCTATTTTCAGACCACAAATTTTACTGTAATTTGAACTGAGTGGTGGATTTGACTATTGTGTTAAAGACAGAAGAAACATATATCATTAAACTGCCTTACCTGAACGACAATGATAAAACAAAGCTTTTTAAAAAATTGTATGTATGTTTGTATGCAGCATATTGTGATATTACAATTACTGGCAATGTTGAGATTATGTCACAAGCAGAGGATTAAGGCCTCAGTAGTACATTAATAATCATTAGGATTAAATTGTAAAGTATTTAAGAATAAGGAAAGGCAACAAGGCATTAAATCCTTCCCATGTTTTATCAGATATATCAACATTACTGAGGATTCAGGAAAGCTTTCACAGTAGTCAGTAACTCTAAACTTAATGATGTTGCTGATCCACTTGCAAAGCTCTTATGACTTCCTTCTGACTTTAGCATGCAAAGGTCAGGTCCAGCATTTCAGTCCTACGAGGATCACACTGGTTCAACAATCATGAAAAGAAAAGATATGCTAGTTGTGTACTATGCATATTTATTTCACCTGTTACTTGCATATAATGAGTCACCAGACACTTACACAAACTCTAGGTGAAATTGTCTCCGAAGAACACAACTTTTTAGTTAACCTGTAACTGCCAGCATGCATATAAACTGCAGCAAGCAGATAGGCCAACCCTGGGTTGAATTTTTATCTGAGATCAACAACAGGCCCATAAAAATTAACCTCTATTACCAACTTATAGGAAACTGCAGATGAGCAATTTTCTGCTCCAAATCAGGGCCTGCGTAGTCTTCACTGACTCTGGAAACAAATCGTTCGCAGGGCCACGCTTTTCTTCTTGTCATCTAATAGCTGCATTTATGCAATGGTAGATCTTTTAATTCCCAGGCACTACTAAGTCATAAAACTGATTTCTGATTGCATTGAATTGTAATATAGGTAACAGGTATTACCTGCTCTAAGAAAGAAAGGCATTTTCTAGATTATCGTGGGTATGGTTTCCGTATTAGTTTTCCAGCCACTCACTTTACAAGTTTCTAATTTCTCTGTATTAGTGTGACTATCATCTTAAAAAAAGAAAGAAATATAAACTATGTCATTGTGGTCAAATTCCAAAAATGCCCAACATGCATAAGATTCATGTAGAACTGTGAATTTTGAGGAGGAAAAAAAAATGAAAAATATGGCCCATTTTGCCCTGGACACACAAGATAGTTATTTAACTGCAACAGTTAGGAGCTTTAGATCTTTCTGTTTTATTCCTGGAGTCATCACTAAGTTCCATTAGAGCTGTCATCTCTAATACTTACCTTTGCAAATATAATTCATTTAATTAGCAAATTACTTAGTGGCTTTTTTATTTTTTCCCCCCAAGGCTTATTAAACATTTGCTAGTAGCTTCTTCACAGAAAGCATACCGCATGAATGGTGGTGATGGGATGATCTCAGATCCACGTTCTTCATTTCCCAACCCACCCGTGCAAGCAAAGCCTGGCAAAGCAAGTATCTCCTAGAAGTACAAATGTCATTTAACACCTTTGACTACTGGCTAGGATGGGGTTCACACATTGGACTCTTCAGTGTTCCCAATGGAACATGCAAAAGTTTATAGCATAGTATCTCAGTGAACACACTAGTTTAATTGACACAACCAGATAATGTAAAACAGTTCAGTTTTAACTAGTAGCATGGATTAAACACTCTGCTGTCTACAGCACAAGTTTCAATCCAAGGAGGATGTAGGGAGTTGTTCCAGCACATATTGGGCCTGACTTTGAGCTTCTTGACACTGTGTAAAGTGGGCAAAATTCTGCTGAAGTCACTGTTCAGGATGTGTGGTTACATGAAGGACCATCCCTTGAGCAGTGGGGTACAAATGATTTACCAAAGCCATCCCAATGACTCATAGCTGCTGGATGCATCAAACTTGGAAGCTGAGACCCAGTCCTGGACCAGCATGCCTAAGTTCTGCTAGACCCACATGTGCAGAGCCATGTGGGAAATAGTTTCAGGTCATCTTCAAGCCAGGATTCCCTTCATGGAACATGCCATGGGCAGGTGACCATTCAAGCACAGTGTCAGAGTGGCTGTTTTGGTTGCACCTGTCACCTTGCGCTGGCTCTACTGGTTCCAGCCATGTGAAGAAAGGTTTGTGTTGGTGGCTAGCTAGCTATCTGCCATCAACAAACTGCACAACGTGATCTAAGTCAGGTCTGCCATGCTACAGTGGAACCTGAAGGCATCTCAGCCTCCTGCAAAGCTTTGGATGGCCAGTGTGAGCAGCCACAATAAAGCTGCAAAACCCAACAAAAGGTTTGTTCCACCCCTCTCATCCCCTCAAAACAGCAAAGCAGAAAACTTTTTTAACATCAGCTTGCTCCTCTGCATCTAGCTGCAGGAGATGGAAAACCTGTGCCTGGCACTGCTCCTCTTCACATAACAACCCAGAGCTAACCCCAGGAACCAGGTGTAGCCTCAGCTGCGAACTTTAACGCAACGCCAGTTCCAAGGAATATCAGTGTCACTGTCCTCTCAAGAGACAGCTGTCCTTTATTTTTACTTTCATTTCTGATAGACAGTGAGCACATTAAAAAAACAAACAAACAAACAAACAAACAAAAAAAACCACTACAGACTTAATGGCTTTGACTTGAAAGCCTCTAGACAGTATATGGCAATACAGACTCCCTGTAATTACATTCCAAAGTCAGATCATAGGTTGTTTAGCAGACACCTCATTTACTGTATTAAATTCATCCCAATCTTTTCTGTATAGCTGAAGAGTGGGTTGCATAGAAGGAGAGGTCAGGAGCTGACCACCTACAGTTGAAGACCTTACTTGCAGGAGAAAACAATTAAATAAGCAATAATACAGCAAAGTTGAAAACCCAGAAGGCATTAAAGGCAAACAGAACCATTTTAATAGCTTTTTCTATGCTTGCCTGTACATGACAGCTGCTTTTTAAATTTAATCATCGCAGTGCAGACTTCTTCATCATACATAGTAATGGTGGCATTCACCTGCAGAGCTACTAGTTTGCATGAGCTGCTGTGACTTTTATTTCATGAAGAAATGTGAATGCAAGAGGGGAAAATGTCAGCATTGTGCAAACAAGAACCTTTGCCTGTTCTGCACATCAGAAACATCCAATCAAATGTGAAAGACAGGAAGATAAAAAAAAAAGTTGGAAAGCAAGATTTAATTTTACCTGATCTCTGGGTTTTAAGCATGGGATGAGATCAATTTCCCATTCTTTGTAAAGAGCATCCTCTGCTGTCCCTTAGGAACCCAACAATCCTGGGAGAGCAAAAACTGGAAAATGCCACTAGCAGTGGTGCTGTACATGATTTCTTTGGGTGCCACTGACTGTAATGGGAGATGAGGTGCGCAGCATGCCGTGGGATCCAGGCTTTTTTCTTTTCAAACGAGCCATCAGTCCCCAAGAGATAGCAACATTTTCTGCTAAAGAGGTGTGGATTCTCACAGAGTTGCAAAGTAGTAAGCAAAAAACATCTGTGAAAGGGAATAAGAGAAGAACTAACATCTGAGTTGCATGACACTATCCCAGGCAGAACACAGAATGCCATGTTACTTCCAAAGATAAGGTAGATCTGGCCACTGGGCACAGCTGTCTGCTGCAGCAGAGCACAGGCTGCTCTCAGGAAGGCACCCATTTCCTCTGCTAGCTCATACAAACAGTTCTGCTGAGAACGAAGTCAAGCTGGAGCATGTGTAGACAGGGTACTGAGGTTACCAGATCCTGCCATGCTAAAAGGGAGGTGAGTGCTGCCACAACAGCTGTTCCTAACAGCTTTGTTACAAATTTATGAAGTGGAAGTCCTGACACAGAAACCCAAGATGAAGTCAACTCCCTTACTCTGTCAAGTGCATATTTTTCTCATTATTCAACACTTAACAGGGATGACAGCCAAGATTAAATAGTCACTCATCTTCTGCGCCATTATAGCTCCTGCATGATTGCTTCAAATTAAATCTAACAGTCAATGAAATAGTCAATATTTAATTTACTCATTGCAGGTGGCGATTTAGCTCCAGTTACGATATCATTTAATGACAGAAATATTGGTGTTTATCACTTTTTATGAGTCTTCAGTAGATATGGGGTTCTTTTATTAGACAAAATGTCCGTGTAGCTTTAAGTTACATGTCACTCTTTACAAGGGTGGGTTTTGAACACAGAGGGTTTGTTCATTTTCCCTGCTTCACTGTCAGTGAAGAGGAATAAGAGCACTATTGTGGATCTGAAGGGAGTTGGCACACTCATGCTGGCAGCACCTACACTTTGGTTCTTTTAAGAGCGCATATTGACTAGATAGCAGCACACAATAGTTGGGTTTATAAGAGCGTGGTATCCCAATCACAGTTCAGGGAAATCAGGATTAATTTCTACTCTATTGACCTTGCTGGCTTAGTCACATAAATGCTATTACCCAGGTAGGGGGAGTTCAACCAGAAATATTTTGGTGACATTCATTACTGATCTTTTGACCACTCAAGAGTTCAACAGCTTGGGTTTTCCAAGAGGAGAAAACAAGCAGCCATGTTGTTGCTCCCTTGTAATGAGCATGCTACAATTCTTTTGCTTTTTGCTATGTCTGTTTTGGGTGTATCAAAATGCTCCAGCTCTCTGATGAGACAGACTTTATGATGAAACTCTTCTCCCCTGACAAATGAGACTCCTCCATATATCAGCTAATGCAACATATGAAACCTCATCATACTCACTACGGACAGTTTGGTGTTCATTTAAAGGTCAGAAATTAGAAAGACAGGGCACAACTGGGCTATGCATTTGACTTTCTCTCTTCCCCTTTCTAGCTCAGAGGGTGCAGAGGGACAAGTTTGCCTTAATCCCCACATCTCAGAGGAGTATCTGCTTGTGTAAAGTCACTCTAGGGCTGAACAAGGAAGTTACTGCAGGAGAGGCCAGCAAGCACCAGCAGGTGGTGGGTATAGAGCATCAGCAGGCAAGCACAAGACTGAAGTCTAGCCCCTGAAAAGACAAAAAAGCTCATCTATGTTTTGAGTCAAGGGAGCTTTATGGGGGGGCTGCCTGAAGATGGCCTCCACCACTCCCAGTCCCCTGTGAATTTCTGCGTGCAGAAAAATCCAGCTGAGTTTCTCCAGCACTGCCGGGCACTGAGTCACTTCTGCACTATGAACAGTGACAGTGGGCAATCTCCCTCCCACACGTGGGCTCAGCTGCAGGAATGCACATAGGAGGGGTCCCTGCACATCCCTCGCCTGTTGCTCCCCACTACTTTGAAGAGAGAAGCCTTCCACTCACAGCAGCCACTTCCAGGCAAGGCTTCCCAAACCAAGGTGCTAGTGGGTAAAGAGCTGTCCCCTGTAAGCAAGAAGCAAGAAACAGCTCGGCCCTACAACAACACTGCAACCTGTGCAATTAAATAGTTGATAAAGAAAGTTTCAGGAAATATGCTTTTGTTTCCTGTAAGTGATTTAGCTAAAAATCTGCTTTGGGATTAATTTGGGTAACAATCTGCTTTGCTAATCATGTGTTTGCATATACTTGTTTGGAAATCCATGTGTTGTGTGTGTTATTATGGAGCACACAGTTATCATACTTTACCTTCTGTTAATGTGTAAAGATCTGGTTGAGAAACAAGAGCATTTTAGAACAATCTCTCTGAAATTTTATTCCTATTTTCCATCATAAACACTTCCATTGGTTGGTCCTGCCATAAGCATTGCACAAAAACTTCTGGTTTTCATTTAGAAATTTCTCTTATCAAATTTTTGAATTGGACCAGAAGTATTTCTAATCTTTATTAAATTGACGTAATGGAATAATGAGCTTGATACTGCAAAGATTTTTATGCTTCACAAAGCCAGGAAATTTTAATAGTTTTTATGGTGCGTTGAATTTCCAGGTCTAAACACAGACTGATTATCATTCGGGGAGGGGAGGCAGTGCAGCAGAAGAAGGGAGAAAAAGATTTTTGTGGCCATATGCTCATTCTCATAAAGCTGCACAGTCAATTAATGAGTTGAATAATTTTGTATTTGTAGCTGTTTGAAAATAAAACCGTGCCCACAGCCAAAGAGCCTTCTTTTCGCCTGGAGATCAATTTTTATTTATCTGAACTTTGAATGCAAGTCCCCACAAACCGTGGGTGCGTTGTTTACATTTATACGTGTGTTAATGATCCCCTGCGCACCGCTAACAAAGGAGAGCCAGATTGCAACTTTGCCCCGAGCACCGTGGCTAACTCTGCCTCCTCAGCATCAGAAAGGAATCAAATCTCTGCCTCCCCTTTGCTTCAAGGGATAGTAATTCGCTGCTGATCTGCAGCAGCAGTAAATTACTCTGCACCAACCCCATTCAGCAGAACTCACTGATGCCCTCAGGTGACCGAGTAAAATCTTCTCCCACTACTTCTCCATCCAGATCACTGTGGACCTGAATGTGGGAAGATGCAGGAGGAGGTGTGCTGCACCTGCACAGCTGAAGAGGGGCACTGCTCTGGGGGGATTTGTAGGTCAAGTGATGACTTAGGAAGAGTTCCCTCTACGTTTACCACACACACATTTGCAGCCTGACCTCATGCTGCCCTACAGGTTGTTTGAGTGTTTACATTCACTTTATCGCAGGCCCAGCTCAGTCACCTCGAAATGCTCCAAGATGCCCCCATGTCCTGCTGGCACATAAATGCCTCAGTGAGTCCAGAAATGGGGAACAGAGATGGAGGAGGAGAAAAAATAGTTGGGCAAGAGAGCACTGCTCCCCTGCCACCAAAGCACCCTGGGACTCATGTGAGATACTCAAAAGTGGTAGGAATGACTCCCAGGTGTCTGCCAGGGTGGGCTCCCAAGGATGCAAACCTAAAGGCCAAATTCAGAAATCTCTCACAGCCCAAGACAGATTTTTAAAAGAGCTTCACACGTTGGACACTGAGTTGTTTGGAAAACCCACTATTGTTCCTCAGTGAGAGATTCAGGTTTTGAGCACTTTAGAAAATCTGGCTGTAAATCCACAGTCCACTCCCTTTGTTTCGTTAATTGGCTGTGGGGTTTAATTTCTTCATCTCACTTTCTCCCCTCAAGTGTAATACTATAATGAAGGCAGCTGATAGAGGTTCATGTTTCTGAGCACAGCTAGATGAGCTGCCTGTGGTGATTCACACTTAGAAATATATTCTGGGCAATCCAATGGGCCCCTGGCCTTCCATATAAATACGCCTCAAAAATTATTTCCAGTCCAAGTAGGCAAATGATTACTCAAATTTCAAATGAAGACATTGCTCAGGACCATTACAGAGACATTAGGAAAAGACCAGCTTTGGCTTGGGAAGTCCCTGAGCCACAAATTGTTGGGAGATTGACGAAAGCATCCCTGTTTGCTAGCCCCACTCTAATGCCATTAGCTGCACCTGTTACTGACCACTCCACTATCAGAGATGGGATACTGGGATGAGTGGAGCTTTGGTTTGACCTTGTAAGCCACTCTTTAAGTTCTTGTGGATATTTTTGTTATTAAGAAGCCAGCATTGGTAAGAAATGAGCACTGAACATTTTCAACACCAGTACTGTTTCAAGTTACAATATACAGAATAAGAAATATGAATTTGGTAGGCACACAACAAACTCTAACACTGGGTTTCTAGTTGACTAGCACCAGAAAGAATGCCTAACCTTGTTTATCCAATATTTCCTGGCATTTCTAGAGCCAGAACAATTGCAGAAACATTCTTCTATAAAGAGTGCTCTGGAAATTACATCTTAAAAGGATTTTATTTCTTCAAACATCACAGGCAAAAATAGCAAGCTGGATCCAGTAAATTGCTGTGGCTGTGACTGCAATTTGAAAATAAAAACCTTTTGTTTTCTCTCTAACTTACTTCAATTTCTGGGAAGCCTGCAGAATAGATAACACAGATAATTCTAAGTTCTTTCAGGGATTTTAGAAACTTTTCTTCTCTCCAACAGTACCTGACCCCTAGACTACTTTCAAAGAAATAATAACCTGGACTGTGAGGGTACAAGCTAGTATGAAGTTGGAGATCAAACTTTAAAAGGTACTTAGGTGCTTTTGCTCCCTTTGATTTCAACAAGAGTTAAAAGCTATCATGTCTAAAAACCTGAGCCTACAACCTTGCAGTGCTACACAAAAATCTACGCTGACAGCTTCAAACATTCAGAAACTCAAGACCTAGTTCCCTTCCAAAACACACAAGAATAGAAATGAGATGGGAGAAAATAATATGGATGAGCTCCTTTAAATGAATTGAGTTTTTAAATTTCTCTCAACCATCAAGTAAACTAAAAACTTCTCTTTTTAGAATGAAAGCTTAATGTTTGCTGACAAGAGCCGAGCCTTAATCTGAACAGTGTTCACCACTGTGAGACCAATGATAAACCATGAGGATTGCCAGCGACATGTACCTCAAAAAGTCCAAGCATTCTAAATGAGAGCATTGGGCTGGGTGTGAAGCGGTTAAGTCACAAGCAGTAAAAAATGTGTTTCATCTCCCCCTAATCCCTGTCTGTCAATATCCCCACATCACAAACCATAGCAGGACAGCAAGCAGTGCTCTCCAACAGACTCCTGAAATCACAGTGACAGCATGTCCGCACTCACATCAGTCAAGATGGAAGGACACTTGCTAGGCACCTCTCTGAAGTAAATGTGGGTTTTGCCAGTATTTTGCTTCACCAATCAGCGGAGCTTACAAAAAATACAAAAGCAAATTAAAATAAAAAATGTGAAGGTGTTGTTGGCATCTGCAGATTACAAGAGTAAAAACCACTGGGGAAAATGTCTGAAAATGTTTGTATTGAAACCAACACCCTGGGTGTGCACTGTGAGAATCCAAGCAGCATCGCTGCCAAGGCACCAAAGCAACAGATCATGAGCTTTTTCTGTCCCTTTTTATAACACAGCAACTCTGCCACAGAGCAAGGAGGTGGGGGAGGCATGAGGGAGCCACTCCACTGCTGGCAAATGTGAGCCAAAACCCCTCCAAATAAATGCTAGGGGGGGTCAGTGAACCATGGAGGTATTTGTTCTGTTTCTACCCCTGCCAAAAACTCAGCTTAGAGACGCTCACTTCTGGAATTGACTCTGAAAAACCAAAGAGAAGCAAAGGCTGATTCAACTCGTACCCATCCCAATCTCTTGCATGTGCCGTTACGTCCCATCAGGCTCCCCAGCAATCCTGAATCTCATGCCAGTACGACATGGTAGTAATTGCACAGGAGTTTCTTCAAAATCAAATCAGTAAATTCTGACAGAAGAAGTGCCTAAACTCAGTGTGATTAACCAACACAATAAATTCTAATGACCAAATGGTTTGGACCAATATTTACCGGTGCATGCTGTTGAGTTGATCAGAATACAGAACTCTTTGTGCATGGAGGAGATAGCCTGTTATCACGCCGCAGCTTGTCTTTCACACCACATGCACCACTTACTACACAACTGAAGCACAGCTTAGCAATTTTATTCAGCTGGTCTGCCACAAAAACTCAATTTAAAAGCTGCATTATTGTAACTTGTGGATATGGATCCCATTAACTAGCTCCTTGTCACTTCACATAAGCACCATTTCTTCACATTTAAGGTACAATTTTAGTAGGAGCTTTTCTTTTCTTTTTTTTTTTCCCCTGCCTCTTCTGTGTTATCTCAATCTAACTAAACTATCTGCTTTGCCGTACTTTTCCTACCTCTCTGGCATTTTAAGCCACGAGGTAGATTTTCAGAAGGCTGCTCATTCACTGCAGAGCACATCCTTGCTTAACACGGGGAGAAGTGAGGACCAGTCTCTTCAGGTACTATGGAAGGGGTATAAAGACACTTTGTTGCCCTCAAAGATCCTCCATTACTCAACAGCATAGTATGAACTCTATACAGAAAACTCAAAAATTGACATGTTCAGGTCCTCAGTTCCAGGCAGACAGTTCCATATCTTGGGTATGTGAAATGTGAAACTCTTTCAGCGTCAGGCAGCCCTCTCAAGAGAATGGGGTGTTTATAGCTATCCTATCCTGTCCTGGCGCCTCTGTTCCCATACATCTTTCTCACCTCCATGGTCTTTTTTTGTAGGAGATGAAGCTCCACACACCCAACACAGACCATTGCCAGAGCTCTACCAGCCCTTCCATTCCAAACACCCCTTTTTAAAATTTTTTATTTTAATCTGGGACTTTTCTTACAGGTGATTTAAAACCAGAATGCTGAGCTGAAAAAATGGGAAGCAGTATCAATCTTATAGTATTCTCATCCACCAATTAATAACATATTTTGTAATCAAAAAAACACACTCTAACACAGTTCCAGCTCACAAGGAAACTCTGTGAGACATGTTCTGGCCAAACTTGGAGCCTTTATATTGTGGGCTTTCCAGTTTCCAGCTGGGCCATTGGCCTGAAGGCTTCTTGAACTTGCACCAAAGCCTAAAAAGACACAGAGAAGCAGGGTGCTCAAGTGACCTACATTTCACCTCCGAATTCCTGAGCTTAACAGAAAACCATCCAGACTTGAGGTGGGATCTTAAATCCTTTGGCTTCATTCTGTGCTCTTAGAGAACCACCATGTTAAGCGGGGAATAACAAATAAAGAAGGAGCTCTTACACTACTGAGGGTTTTGTGTGAGGGTCAAGGCTCAGTGCCAAGTGGGACATCATCCCTAATGGAGTGCTGTCAGCATTTTAACAGGATCTGTAGCAAACTAAAAATAGTAGGGGAACAAAGTTATTTCTTTGTATTAAAAAAATTATATTTTTCAAAACAAATGCTGTTAGCTGAAAACTGTGCGACTATAGGGAATGCCTCATTCATCCTAATGCAAAATCTAGGATAACACAGCCAATAAGAAGTCAATTTCAAGTCAATAACATTCACTCTTCCTATTGTTGCTTCTATTTCACTCAGCTTAGGCACTGACAGATCAGTTTCCAGTTATAGACAGGTTGTCATAATGCTGCTGGAAACTGGAACATGTCACTAAAGCCATGTGAAGAAATGTCAGTCCTGGTAGTTAGTGGCATTTCAATTCCAGATTAGTAAAACTGAGATACAAGATGAAGGGCTAACAAAGCCTTGACTCCCAACACTTGTTTACTTTGAAATAATTAATGTCTACCCACAATATATGATTCATGCCTATTTCTCCTGAAGATTTATAGAGCTCAAGAAGGAATTCTTAGATTACTAATCCAACTTCACTACACAACTTCTAGTTTGCACAGGTAAAATTGCTGTTATCAACAGTGCTTTTCCTTACTTAAAGGAAATTGAAACCAGAATCATTCCTAATACTATGATGCTAATACACTACGCTTAAGTAGTGAAGAGGTCACATATAGCGAACCGCAAGGAAGACAAAATCAGTTTCTAATTGTTAAATGTTAGATTGGCATGTGCTTCCAATTGTTAATGCTAGTGAAGATCTCCTGAAGGATCAGTATTAAGCTTTAACAAATAGTTTGGAGAGGAGATCTAGAAAGTTAGAAAGAGATCAGAAGTTATAGGGTTATTCATACAGCTGGACTTCTATTTGCCACAGCATCACCAATAATGCATCAGCAGGTTTTGCAGACTTGGAACACAGACAAGTCAACAACTTAAAAACTGAAAAAGTGAGTGTGTCTCTTGACCAAAGGATCTTCTGGAAGAAGCAAAACATCTATTCTCTGAGAGAGAAAAAATGCATAAAAGCTACAATACATTGTTAATCTCTTTGATCTCTGTACAAATGCAAATCAGTGCTTTCAGTGCTTGAGATGCCCTTTTAATAAACAATACACTGAATGATGCAGCTAAGGCCATATATGTCTTCTCACTAAAGACAATGAGAAAGCTTTTACTGGGAACCAGTTAATGTCCACAGTGAAAAAGACAGAAGGCTGTAAGAAAGAACCCTAGAGACGTGGCTCCCACCCTTATGTTCTTCTACTTAGACAGCATTTTCCATAACTATTTATGAACAGAGGATTTAAAGCACTCAGGCTGCAGGTCAGTGGGCACATACTCTGGTAAGTGTGGATAGTAAAAACAGTTCACAGTAAAACATTACACAAAATCATAGCAAGGTAGGTCTCTTTGAACCTCATCATATTATTTGCTTGACTTTCAGAAGATAACTTTTATATGGGTGGGGTAAGCACAGATAATATACTATGAAATAGAATTTGCAAGTCATATCTAGGTTGTCTAGCCAAAGGTTCTCTTTCTATAGCTGGCCAAATGGGCTTCTAACTGATCTTAATCTCCCCAGGATACCACATCTCACTTTGCTTGCAAAATTCCTTACATTCTACAAGCAATCTTGCATCAGCTGACCATCATGGTGAAATATCAAGAACTACAGTGTATCTGCTCAAGTTCTTCCACTGCCAGTCAATTTGGAATTCACTGCAAACATAACAGTGACTTTTATTAGGGATACATGCACATAGTTGTCTGATTCCATGCAACTAATTTATCAAGTGTCTCATGTTGAAAAAAAAATAAAAAGTAATTTTACTTCATGAACTGTTTTTGCTCATTTAATTACCATCAGTATGTGGGATTAAGTATATCATTCAAAAAGAAAAAGCATTGTACCGCTTTTAAAACAACCTTTCCAGTATCCCCTGCCCTAAAAGACAATATTTGAGCACAAATATTCCCTTCTGCAAAGCAGGAACTTCTTTGATCTCTTTGCTACAGTTAATTGGGGAGGGGGGGGGGGGGGGGGGGGGGGGAAGGACAATAAACATGAAATTCTTAAAAAAGGCCTAAGAAAACCCTTTCTCCCTGTACATCCTGTACTTATTCTTTCCACTCTGGTCCTGAAAACAAAAGACCAATTTTCAAGGCAAAAATCACCTAGGGGGCCTTTATAGGCAAAGTATTTATCTTAAAGTCCTCTTTCACAACTTCAAACCAATGGGCAATGTTACTTAAGCTGTACAAAAACCCTCCAAATCTATTCCCCTCATTAAAGAACTACAAGAACAAGCCACTGGTACATACCGCTGCTCTTTAAGAATGTACACAAAAAAAGGCTGAGAGTCTTGATACAAAGTTTGCTGAGACTTTCACATGTTCCCCATGTAAAAACTGCAGGGCTGGAGTCCCAGTTATCAGAAGTCCCATTTTGAAAGCTTATGAGATGCAGACTTGGGCTGCTAGAGGGAGCATGCAACAGTAATCACACTAAAGAACCGTTAAGGGAGGCAGATATATGGCCTTGCCGTTATATCTATTTAGTAGTCCTACCCTCACCCATCTCTACATTAAGATAGTTTAGAAAGGGAAAGCTCTCTTTTAATCAGCTTAAAAAAAGCTACTCTTTAAAAGTAATAATAATAATAATAATAATAATAATAATAATAAAAAGGAGATACAAATTCAGATACAAACTTAGCTTTTACTTAAAGCAAGGAGAAGTGAGTTCTTAGATGGGAAAAAAGTACACCTGTAGGGACATGCTTGGGACCCAGAATGTAGCACTTAAATGGTCCCATGATTCCTTCTATGCACCAAGCCTGAGGATAGACTGTGACCACTGGGGTGCTGCTGCACTGGCCTGATTTACTACGGCTTCTGCTTCAAGTGGTCGTCAAAGCAAGTTCAGGCACGGTTCATCATTATTATTTCATCAATTAAATGCACTACGCTCAGCTGGCAGTCAGTGAAGTAGGCTGTCACAGATGCATCCAAATCCAGGTCAATGGTGGGCTTTGTTCTTCCAAAATACATATATACATTCACTGCAGAATGAGATGTTCCATACTAATCAAAACAGAAGTGGTAGAAAAACCAAAACCTTACGATCTAGAAGAAGCTGGCCAAGAGGGAAATAGCACACTTTTGTGTCTCTTGTTATTCACTGGAAACACTTTATCTTCTTGGGCTCAAAGAAATTTCCATTTGGCAAATATTCAATAATCGACACTACTCAGAAAAAAATGTCCTTGCTTCAGAAGGTTTGGAAGGAATCCTAGGCATTTGAGGTATTTGTTCACCCTCAGAAATCTTATTGTTTCGTTTGAATGCAATAGACAAATGAAGGATAGTGCCCAGTCACTGGAATGCCCTCTCAACCCTCACCGCAACCCAGACCCTCTGCTGCAGGCAGCTTTGCTCTCTGGGAGCGCTGATAGAGGCGCAGTGACCTCAGCAGACCTCAGCCACACAGGTTTTCTTCTCCTTAGAAACAGCCATCCAAAAAACTCCTTTACGCTGTGTCAACATTACTGAAGAGAAATTCAGGCATTGCTACTATTTTAAAAGCACATCTTCCTTTAGTCCAGAGCTGATTTTTATATAACCTTGGTCACACAGATACGTGAGTGGTCAGCACTGCTGGCCTTTGAAATCAAGCAGCTTTGGAGCTGCTAAATGTTAGCTTAGTGTCTGCTCCTCCAGGCTGACAGTGATTTCTTGAGGCATCATTTGGATCACAGAGACTTTTCAAAGGAGTTGCGTGTGTTTTGCACCTCAGTTCTGTTAGCTCATGTCATGGACATTCTCATTTGTTCCAAGTCATTATATGCGTGGCTTTATACAACATTGACTGTAGGGGTGGGTGACAAATATGTTTTCTTTTCGGAGGTTATCAGCTGACAAATAACTACCATTAATCTTGGCTCTCCATCTAAGACATTAGGATTTAGCCCCCGTTTTCTTCAGAAATGTCTATTGGAAAGCATTACAGAAAAGAATGGGTGTATCCTTCCTTGCAGGGCAACCAATGAACAAAGATCCCTAGCAGGAGGAGGAGAGCACAGCCAACATTATTCAATTAAAAGCCCAGCCCACGAGGCTGACGGGACTTCATGTGATCTTCAGCAGCAGATTAATCTTCACTGCAATAGCAGCGTAAGGCAAGCCAAAGAGGCCCTGCTCTGCATTGCTAAAGAGGCTCAGGATTATTTTTTTTCCAAGTAGTGAGATAATCGATACCGAATATGACAATAATCAATAATGTTTCTAAACCTAATTACAAGCCATTCTCCACTCATACTAAACTGTCAGTATCATTAATAAAAGTGTAAGTGCTCTGATCTTGCTCCACTTTCAATCAATAGATTTCAATGGGCACAGCTAGAGTTCCCAGTCAGAATACTTTATTGTTTCTCATTTATTCTTTTTCTTCTATATAAATGATGGCATTCACTGCCTTGCTCCCAATAGATTTTTTGCGGCCAGAAAAATTCTGGACACAAAAAATGTTAATATTTAAAAATAAAATAATGTACATAATAACTTGTGTGGAAATGACATGGCAGCCTTTTCCAAGCATGTGCCTCAAAACATTTGCATATTAACACTTATACTAAAGCACAGATGGACTACTCTCATCTACAGATGGAGAAACTGAGGCCAGAGACATGTAATAATTTGCATACAATTACAGAAGAGAGACTGGAAGTTCCACAGTTTGACTCTGGGTTTACTACACAATGTTTCACTTACAGTACTATTTCAAACACAAGAGCCATTCCAGTCACTGAGAGCCCTCCCTTTTACTTACATACAGGTTTACCTGCACACTTTCTAGAGCTTAAGCCAAAGATAGATTTGAGCTTTGCTCACAAAATTTGAGCATTATCCCCCTGGGAAGAGTGTAAGGAAATCAGGATCTTCTACTCCAGCTCCTACCAGAGTAAGAGTCTCTAAAGAAGATAAGATTTCCTTTTTAAAGGAAGTTTTTGAGAAGACTGCACATCTATATAAACACCAGCTGTGAGAACTGCGTAGGTGTTGGTTTGAAAGTCACACAGCTCTGGAGCTCTGGACAGGCTTGACTCCAGCAACGCTGAATGAACCATCTTGTCAGTGGTTGCAGTACTACTGCATGTACCCAAATACTTCCACCTATTGACTAATAGTAAATAAAACACCTTCTTTAATTTATATATATGCTTAAAATTCAGTAAGTACCAGAGAGCCACACACATTTTATCCTCTGTTCTCCAATGCTGAGGGCCTGGTGGCTCAGTTGCTCCTAGGTCATTATGTGGGGCCTCAGAGGTGGAATGATATCTCTGTGCGCACTGGCTCTGCATACCAGATCTTGGAGACCAGGCCCCACACCAGGGGCACCACACAAGCTCAGCACCAGACAGGCTATTGCCCCATGGAGCTCCTTAACAGGACAGATGAGAAAAGCCAAGATGCTCAGAAGAAATGATGCGTGGGCAGGACAACTAACTGAAGCCAAACTGTAACTCAGATGAGGAGCCTGTGCAACTGAAACCACTGTGATCCCCAGGATTCTGATTCCTCACCAACTGTTTACAAACATTCTCTATCAAATAGCCAGCTAAGACTTACCTGCTGGTACAAGTTACACACCTCTTCACTTGCCCTCACCTCAGACAAGTAAATTCCTCAAAAAAATAAGACATACTTCCTTTGGTACTTACACAATAATACGCCACTGAAAGCCTACCGTGATTACTGCGTATTGAGAAAGGTGTTGTAATAATTAAAGCTATAAACTGCTCTCGCTGGGCTGACCATGTGCAAGTGTCATAAATAACCAAAAGATAAATACAAAACCATCAGAAAATATAGAGCTACATATCTTCAAGGGATGTTGGCAGTTGCAGTCTCTGAAAAACGGAGATGCTTCTACATACAGTTTCCAAGTTCATCCCTAATTTTCTTGACCTCCTTCTTGACCTACAGCTCCCAGTACCTCTGGAGATATTGTAGAACCACTCTCCTCTCCATCTCAGCCTCCTAGCATTCATTTCAGGTCCTACAGCTCTATAACAGGACCCAAAAAGACTTTCAAAAACTAACTGCACATCACTTGTATTTCAGCACCATTTTGAATCACAAGCTAGGAGAAGAAAGCACCTAAGAGAAGGCCTTCTGTCAGGCAGTGCATTTTCCAGCAGCACCCCCTACTCAAGCTCTGTTCAGTTCCACCACCTCCTGCCCCACCTAGCTGACCAACAGAGCATGAAAATGAAATGAGAGGTAAATTCTGTGAGATCCCTTTCTAAGTAAGACATACAACAGGAATGAGATGTGAGCTGAAAACCTCCGGAATCAATAGGATTGGCCTCCCCAAGCCTCGCATCTTACCCACCCAGCACAGCACCACTTTTAATATATTATTAATGTATTCAAAAATGTATTAATTAACATTGTGTTCAGGTAAAATTTGTGATGTTAAGTTCCATTTGCATCAGGGGTTTCACAACAAGCTTCTACTTCCTTGACAAAGGATTCCTGAATACCTAAGGCTTTACTAGAGTTGTAGTATTGGTATTTTCAGAGCAGCAAAGAATATGGTTCATTTTTCTTAATTTAAAATTCATTTTATTATTCATGTAAAAATATATTATCACACTTGTCTAGAAGTCATTTCATTATAAAAGTAGCTAACTGCATTATTTCAGATTATAATAAAAGTGTGTGCTAATTTTTATTATAAATGTGGGTAACTTAAACTGTAACATCTTGGGACTGGATCTTTTTTTGTTCTGCGTTTCTGTACAACTCTGAAGAAAGAATCTTGGGCTGTGACTGAGATTCATACGAGTTGCCACAGTATTCATGAAGAAATACCAAAAATGTAACAGTTCTGAGCTCTCATTATTTGTGTTTAAATGCCATAGTCAATGCTATTGCGTGCCACTTCTGTATTCTAACAAGATATATCACAAGAAATGAACTCACTCTTTCTCCTATCCAAAGATATAGCACAAACACAAATATAAAAATAAACAAAGGACAAAAGCTCTCATCTGTTTTGAAACAAATCAGATTAATAAAAAGTAATGTTACAAACAGTAAACTGCAGAAATCTTAGCTGCATGATTAAAGCCAGGCACTTAATGAATTCAGAATTCAGTACACCTATGTTGGTAAATATTGCAATTACATACCAAAACATGCTTGATACACTTTTAAACTTAATCTGTTAACTTTACTTCTGTGCATGCGTAACAGCTATTTCTGGGATAATTAGACAACTATGCAATGTTTTATGTATTTTGAAATATGCAGTAGATAACATATATTAACTTGAATGCTAACATTATTCATTTGTGTGAACACAATGAACTACGTAACATTTGAATTGGCATCCACAACCTTTAGCATTAGTTAAGTAGCTGCACTCAAGATAGTAAAGGACTATAAAATATAAATCTTGTCAGTGTTTCATTTCAGTTTACCCTAGAAAAAGAAATATCTACTGGTTCAGAGTTCAACTGCTCCATGTTTTTCAAATTTCACAACAAAAAATGCAAATCATGTTCTCAAATCTGAATATCCTGCCTTGTGACAAATTGCCCAAAACCCTCAAGTATTCTTTTTTACTTTTTACACAAAAAATGGATTTCTAGTGGCCATTAATTTTGCAAAAGTAAAACAAAACTGAAACTCAATTAAAAAATTAGCTATTCCAATCTTTTAGAAGAAGCATACATATAATATATATGGAAACTGTAGTACTGCATATTAAACACAGAAGAAATAGAAATAAAATACACATTAAATGCTCAACAAAATGGCTTCAAAGAAGCAACTCCTGTCTCCTGGATGAGAACACTGATGTAACTATGCTTAGTTAGGGAATTTTGTGAGCTTCCTGGGCAAATAATGGACTCTAATCTGAGTTATTCATGATGAAAAGAAGGCAAAGTCATAAAGTGGCATTAAAGGCACATTATCTGCCAATACAGCCTGCTCCAAATGTGATTATTACTTGTAGAACATCAGCTTTAACAAGAAACCCATTTGAAATCACTAGACTTTTTACACTAGTGTTTGTTCTGCCATAAGTCAGTTACTCGCAATTCCTGCATCCCTCTTGTTCTTAATAGCATCTGAGAGGCTGCAGTCACAGAGGAGACATGAGTGGCAATACCTGGCAAATAGCTTGGGTGCTCCAGAGGGCTCTCCTAATGTATAGGGAGAGCTTTCCTTCCTGTGGCCAGTGAATCTTCCTGACAATGGGTCAAATTAAAGACTAATTTGAAAGTGCCTGTTATTTACCAGTGTGGTCTCTTGGATGCCAAATGAAAATATGCTTTCCTTTTTTTTTTTATTTAATAATTCAAGAGTGTTTGGTTATCAGTCTTTCATATAATTATAAACATATATAACTTTATAGTCATTGTTATTTACATGTTTCCAGGACTACATCGAAATTCTTTTTCCAGGGAGCTCTCTCTACAGCATTACTGGTCGGAACTCAAAGCAGAAGCTTGAAAATACAGATCTTTTGTTAGACCTCATTGACTCTTCTGGTGCAGACTTGTTATGTGACATAAATATGAGAAAGATGCAAGCTTTGTATGGACTGTCATGCAATAGCTATACATAATAATATTTACTCTCTGTGACTATTTTGGGTGTAAGATTAACATAGATTACAGGGCCTGAGTTTTATAAAGTATCTACCCTTTCCAGATTAAGCATACAAACAGGTTTCTACTAACCAGCTTGCACTGCAGTGACAGCGTACTATCCAGCCAATGTAGATCCTACAATGTAGCCCATCTCCACCCAACACTTCGTGTCCCCCTCTCTTCCTTCCCTGTCAGTCAACTTATGGCCAGCATAAATGAATGCTGTACACAACATGCAAAAGCTGAGCAACCTAAAACTCATTGCTTCTACAGATCATGTCCACACCCACCTGTGCTGTGGAAAGAAGCTGGATCCAACAGCATAGCTACTAAAATATTTCAGCCACTGAAACATGTTTCATCCCTTTCCAAATTCCCAAGGGCAAGTAAACAATATTGTAGACTGACTGCTCCCCAAGTACAGCATGGACCAAGCTTTTACAGCCATACACAAAATCAAACAAACAAAAAAAATCCGATCACCTGCAAAGAGGGGCATTCATGTAGTGACACTCTTGGTCTGAAAACTGCAAGTGCATAGGGCTAAAACTATTTTGACAATAAACATTATAGAAGCTGACAAAGCTCACAAAATCTATAAGGATGACTCTGACCATCCGTACCTAGGGAGAACAGGATTTGGGGAAGAGGAAGCTGTTGGTTCAGCTGTACTGAATGACATCCTGAGCGATGGAACCCAAAAACTGACCCTGCCAACAAGTCCCATCAGCTTGCCTCTGTTCACCTGACAGCATAAGTGTCCTGGGCCTTACCCAACTGTGGTGTGGGGTTCCAGAAATTCCCAGAGCAGAATCCAGCCTGCATGGCAGCATTCTGGAGAAAGACACAGGGTTTGGGGTGCTGCTATCCTTCTGATATGTTATCATTTCAGCCAAAAGGGAAAAATAAAGCACAAAATGTTGTCATCACGTGACAGCATACCTCTAACTCACTCCCCTTTGCAACTAGTACTGTTTGAAGAAATCAGATGGAGGCCAGGATCCTTCTTTCTGTCTGTTAGTAAATAAAAGCAGCACCAACTGGTACTTGATCATCCTGCATCAGAAGTGGATTGTTTTAATGAATCAGACTTCCATAGAAACAGATTCCTAACTACTAAGATAACCCGAGGCCCCAGTGCTGTCTTACAGAAGACCAAAATGAAAGAAGTTTAGAGGACTTCACATGCTATCCTCAAGCACAGTTAGAGCATGTTCATGTGCTACACACACGTAAATGAAGAGGGACAGTGTCCGAGAAAGCCATAGGAAAGCAAGCATGAGTGCACCACTCAATAATGACACCAGGGTTACTGTCACTTTAACAAGCTTCTACTGTAGTGCTATTATCATTCAAAGCTCCTTATCATACCAAGTGCAAATATTATGACTAGCTGAACATCTAGAGTAATCATTGCCGCAACTGTGTACGTATATTTGTATTTAATATTGAGGGCTGTTGCTGTCACCAGGCTATAAAAACCAAACTGGCATTAACATCAGCAGTGAGGATTTGCATAACGCTGACAAGGATAAAGACTGGCATATTGCTTGATGTGCACTGCGCAGGCAGCTTCGTTGCAGCACAGAGCAAATGGCTGACCAGCACAGGCCAAGATTAGAGGCTTTCTCAGCAGATGTCAGCTTGGCAGCTGACTGAATAAAAAGGGGCACAGCAAATGATCACTGCTCATCAGAGTGCAAGCCCCGTGCAGAAAGCTAGAAATGATCTTGTGGCTCCCTAACTTGATGACTAAACAGAATCTGAGTTGAAACTCTGAAATGTCTGGCCAACAGTTGCTGCTCCTTCTGCTGCTCCTTTGGGTGGGAGGGACGTGCTGTGGCCCTGCAAGGATAGGCCTCTCTCAGACTGGCCTGCAAAAGCTCCCAGGGAGGACCTGAGATACTGCACACTGGCACCAGACGGATGCTCAGAGATGAAGGGCATGCTCTTATTTTCCAGAAAAGATCTACCAATTGTTTTTTGGTGAGCTTTCATGGTATTAAAGTCTCTGAGTTGCATCTTAATTGAGGCCCATAGATGCTGGTTAACATTACTTGGGACTCAAGACAAATGTGCTGTGCTCACCTCTGCCACAATGCTTCTGCTTCTAGAGTGCTCAGGGGTTTCCACTGAGAAAAGTGGAGGAAAGTACTGGGCATTTTTGACAATCCATCTATCCTCAGTGTCTCAGTGTATATAAAGCAGGACCTTCTTTTGCCCAGAGGTGTGGTGGAAGCCCCATCCCTGGAGACTTTCAATGTCAGGCTGGACGAGGCTCTGAGCAACCTGATCTAGCAGTGGATGTCTCTGTTCATTGCAGGGGAGCTAGACTAGGTGACCTTTAAAGGTCCCTTCCAACTCAGGATTCTATGATTCCTGCCTGGGTGGCCACAAAGCACAGACATCACAGAAATGGAGAAGAGGGCAGCAACTGCACTGAGCTCTCTCTTTCACAACTATTTCATTATTGATAGTAGTGCAAACCTGACTTAAATGTGCAAGGTCTTTTGAAGTATTGGAAAATACTTGTGTCAAATTTATGTCTAAGTTAAATTCACTGCGTTACACCAAAAGCCCCTGCCATTAACTAAGCTTTGGTCACAAATGAGGTGAATTTTGCAGATTCAAATTCTTACACAGTAAAGAAAGCAGAATGTTCTCTGAATGAAATTGAAACCAAAGATGCTCTATGTAGCTACATTGTACTGGGAAAGCAAGCCAATAGATTTGCTGTCCTAGAAAAGAAGGGAGAATTTGCAAAAGTTTCCAGGGCACGACTTCTAACAAGCAACTTCTCAGGTGTAACTTATAAGAACACAGCTATGTTTTGCAAATGTTTTAATATCCTCAAGTCTTCTGGATACGCACATGGATGCTTTCAGTGCTAAAACACAACTACATCATTTCTAATGATTTTGGGTTCATAATCCCAAGCACAGTGATAACTAGCTCTAGAAAATAATCACCAGCGGAATATTTCTTATTCCTAAACAATAGCAAATGTCTGCTACCAGCAGGTACCTTCAGACACTTCTAGATTTTTATTGTTTTGAGATTAGGTAGATAAACCTACACTGAACATAGCCCTCATTCAATTTTCTACTGCAACTGCATACAGATGCCGTAATGCACCTGGCCTATCAGCCTGTCTTTTCTACCTGGTCTAAGGTATCATCCAGTGTGACCTAGCATAGGACACTGCATTTCCAACAGCACTAGAAGGTGGAAGAGGAAGAAAAGTGGTTCTTTTAAAAACTAGGCACCACTCCATTCTGTGGAGAAGGACATTTTAAATCGGGGTTTCCTAACTACAATAGTAATTGAAATTTAACAGGGCAAGTATTGTACAGTGAACACTGCTAAGTATGTTTTATATAAAGATTAGATGTAATAAGACACTTGTCATATATTCCACAACTGCCAAATGATTTTTAAAAACAGATTTATTGAGGGTGACCAGCTGTGTAAAAGATTGTACGACCTGTAACACTGTAGTTAAAGAAACATTATCAGCTTCAAAAAACAGTGAAATTACTTTATCTATTATAGCTACAAATGATGACTAGCTCTATTACAACTGAACTACACTAGTAAAAGAAAAACCATTCCCTGTATTTTTTTAAAGTTAGCTTCACTGTACATTTGACAGCAGTTTGCATCTAGATGACTTCAGAGCTTTACTTCTGATTAGTTGTCTCAGACAGTAGCTATCTGCGGTTGCTATGCTCATATCCATTTACTTCCTCTTGGCAAATGACTCTTCGAAGCATCGCTGGAGATAAAGAATAAAGCTTTTATGTTTTAGAAGTATGTATTTTAACTCAAGTGGAGCCTCTATTTTTAAGGATGATTCTATCAGGAGGTTCGATAAAGCAGTACCAAAGACTTAGAAATTCGCAGTGGCTGGGCTTTATACTCACAGTGGGATTATATACATAAGGAACAAGGATAGGTATGCATACGTATACCCACACACAGGCATGTATACAAGCAAAAATTAATATATATAACTGAGCTACGAAATCCAGATCCAACTTCAGACTTCATTCAAGATACTGCCCTGAGTGGCAGAGGTGCTGTCATTTGGCCAAGAAACTAAGAAAAGATGTAATTGTGAAGATGGACTGGCTTGGTTTTTCTGAGTGTTCCACTGGCTTTCTGAAATGAATACTGCAGGCCATGGCAGGCCCTTAATACAAAAATTCAGGAATAAAAGTAATGTTCTTTAAAAAACACATTTTTAAATAGCTTGGCATGAGGCCATCTCTAATTTTAGGCATGTCATTAAATCTTAGGCATGTCATTCTTTTTGTATTTCTTTTTCAGTAATGAAAATCTATGCTCTTATGTCTCAGAGCTTTCAAAGAAAGAGTTGCCAGTGTTGCCACTACAAATGTACACTGTCAGCATGACACCATTATCACCTCTTCTTAAATTAATACAAGGCAGTTTACACCATCTCAAGCATATATTCTGAGACAATCAGTTTAATAGCCTATGCAGGTGCACTGCCAAAATCAAGACACATACAACAGCACACTCATGTCTTTTCTAATGTCTTATTTTAAGTTACCTTTAATTCTGCAAATCCAATTTTTCCATATTTTAAGCTCTTCATAACAAAATTTACACTACCTATCCTTTTTCTCCTTTTAACTTTATGTTTCAGCTGATCAATGAACATTCCACCTTCTACAATTCCAGGAAATTTTCTATGGGCTGCTGTCGTGACGTAGTTTACATGCTAATGCTCTGAGGAAACCATGCATTCACAGATGGCTTTCAACTCATTATGTCGACCAGCTAACTAGAAGCATGTAAGGCTCAAACTGGAGAAAAATATTCTGTTTGGAGAGGGAACATGCAGGAAAGCTCATATACTATTTAAAGATATACAGTGCAGTTCCTGTTCACTACAGCTGCAAAGCCACATGCATAATTATTTCAATGAAATCTCTTCTGCTGACTAGGTAGATACCACAGAGGCAGTGCAGCTGTTAGAAATAAGGTCCAGATCCATACATACATCCATAAGCTTTGATTTCAAGGGGCTATTAGCTGCAAAATGTCTCTATGGATTTGCACACAAGTCAGGAGAGCTTTTCCCACCTCTGGCACCAAGTCTTCACATGACCTTGATCACATCACTTAGCCTCATCATTTTTCTCACTCACCTGTGAGCAGAGAAAAAGGGGACAAGCATTGTCTACAACAAGGGCTTGGGGAGTTTGGTATTAATTTGTTTTTATTAATCGCTTGGAGAGCTGAGGAAGAGAGGGAAGTGTAAAAGCAAGAATCATTTTATTAAAGGCATTTGGAAGACAAAAAGTGGGACAACTCCTGTAATCCTGAAGGAAGGATTCCAGCTGGGAAAGGGAGCACAGAGGGAGGCAGCACTGTGGCAGAGCTGCCATCAGGCTTGCGAGTAGTCAGCCTTCTTCCTTTATTTGGTCCTGCTGCACAGTTCCTGTATCTCAGGTACTACTCAGATCTATTCCATTTCACACTTTGCGTACTTCTCCCAGCCTCTCTGACTGCTTTTTCCTTGAACAAAATCAGAGCCACGGCTCTGCTCCTGCTGCAGTTCACTGCAGGCTCTAGTCCTGCCTGGTGCTGAGCTCCACAGGCACAGGAGTCAGCAAGCACTGAGGATGTTCCAAGCTCTGCAGAAGGGCGAGATCCCACCCTCGGAGAAGAAACTCAGCAAACAGATCTCTCCTGACAACACAGGTTAGCTGATACTTCCTTACCTGCTGTGCAGTTCCCCTCATTTTACTCTGCAACCTAACAACTGACCTGGAGAATTGTATAAGGTACAAGTCGCTTAGCAGGATCTCAGGGACATCACAATACAGAAAAATCCTACAGCGCTCAGTGTTAGCAGAGCAGCCGCAAGGGATGTGTGATCTGCCAAGTGAAACATCCTCAAACACAGCCTTATTGGTACAGGACACAAACACCTCATCTCCAGAGTGACAAACCAATGCCTACGTCCTATTTTTTTCTAATTAATATTTGACTCACAACTTCAGCCGGCTGGAAATACATACACGTTTCTAAAAGACTTGATAGGCATAAAGTGACTGGTCACGCAGTATTAGCTACTAAGTCCTTTCTTACAGAGCCAGCTGTCTAGAAATCTTCTAATGTTTTTCATGAGCAATTCCAAAGGTTCAACCCTGGAATTTGCTGGCTTTTGCTATCTATACTAATAGTCAGTTACTGTGGTATACCTTTAAATGTTCCCTTTTGCTGCAGCCTATCATGTCCGCCAACTTATAGAAGCACTTTGTAGAGACTGCAAACACCCATTTTGAAACAAATAGAACACATGTACAATAGCATAAAATCTATGTTTAGGAGAAGCCCCAAAACATTTGGCTTGTACAAATTCATATTTCTAGCTTATCTGTCCCCAGACAGCCCACAGACGGTGCACAGGTCTATATTAATACATATCATAATTCAGTTTATTCTGGATGACTGATAATGGGATTACTGCTCATACCAAAAGGATGACATCCAAAATTGTATCAGTTTATTCCTAAGGAACAGAATGATTGTCACAGCCTAATATGTTTATTGTCATGAGGCTGAACCAGCAGGGTTAGCTCTATACAGTGCCTGAAAACGAGAGGATATGATTGTGTCACAGGATTCATAGCCAGTGTTTGATACAGCAACTGTCTATAAAAAAGGACACCCAACATGAAAAGTGATTCTCTTTGGAACAGTATCTGTAATTTATGGGAACGTTTCATAATCTTGCAACTAACAAAGCAGGGAATACGAGGTGGTTTATAGACACATAAACGGTAGCTCCTGAATGCTCACTCCCCCTTCTACTTCCTACTCAGTCTGCAAATGCCAACTGAGTTTCCACGTTTCTCTGCACAGGTGGGGTGGGCCTGAGCAACGCATCTGAATAGGTCATTTCCTCCCTATGGGTCACAGTTCCCCAAAGGGTTTTACTGCAGCTAATCCGACCCTGAGAAGCATCCTTTTTTAACTAATCCTGACACTACCAGCCCTCCCCCCGAGTTTCACAGAGATCAGAGGCTGGCCGGACAGGGAAGCCAGGTCTGCTTCCCACCACAGCCAAAGTCTTCTAAAGTCAAAGGAGAGACTGGTGGTATGTAATGAAGTTTGGATCAGACTTTAAGGACAGAGCTGACTGGCAGAAGCAGGGATGACAAGCTGGACTGTAACCATTTCCATGGGAAATGAGAGGTCTTCTATGGGGTTGTCAAGCATCAGCTATACTAAGATGTATTTTACCACTCTAAACTTCACTGTAAAAGCCTTACAAAGCCAGAAATTACAGTAACCACAGCAGAAACTTTGTTAGCAAACAATGCCACAAGAAAGATATCACCAGAAGGAGAGCTAAGAAGCACCACAATAGTAAAGCACCCTCCTATTTCAGAACTGTACCACAGAAAAACATCTGTCAAACAGTATTGCAGACTGAAGTAATCAGTGCAACTAATTATCACTAATTGTAATATAGTTTCTGTCTTGCTGCTAATACATTTAGACTTGCTAATCAAATCAAACCATTCCACCTTGCTGTGCTGCTTTCAAATAAACATTTCAGCAAGGATAAAAAATGAAGCTTTGTTCTCTTTTTTGTTGTTGTTATGGATGTCTGGAGAGGCCAGTGGCTTTTTTCATTTATTTCACACAGAGACAAAAGTAGTAGGAAATGCCATCAGGAAGGCTATTTGGTACAGTGAGAGGCTTAGTTTAAGAGGCAGAGCAGGTGAGCAGCTGCATGCACAGCCCTGCGCTGCCCGGCAGGCTCCCACAGCCTCCACTGCTTTTGGCCCAAATGAAGGGCAATGGCATGAAAAGATAGGGAAGTGTTGTGGGTAAACTCTTAAAATAGACATAAAAACTCTGGATTCAGCTTCCAGCTCTGCTGCAAACTTTTGAGTGCAACTTTGACTTCCTTGCTAAATACCTCTTTGCCTCATTTGCTTATCCGAGGAAGCAGGATTATAACATGTCTTTGTCTAAACTGAAGGCTCTTCCAGACAGAAATTGTTCTCCACTGTCTGTCTGTGCCTGGGTTAACACAAAGAGAAACCTAGCCAGCTTCTGGAAGCTCTTTTAATAAAAATAATTAAAATGTGATTTCCATAAATGAAATTACATTTGCAAATATATGATTCTTCTTCACCCTGGAAAAAATTAATGGAATTTATTTATTTGAAAATTGCACCATTATATATATTTTTAATAGGTGACCATCCTACTAGGGACTTTAAGGCATACTAGGCACACGCATGCTGGAAAGAAGTTTCAGATAGGTAAATAATTCCAGATTACTAATGCTATGGAACTACTCCTCCTCTGGACATGTGGAAATCATCACAGGCATACCCACTGAAGAAAGGTGAGAGTTTATTCCCCAAAGCACTGTTATGGCCCTTAGAAATGTTAACAGTTCCTGAAAGGTCACTCTCAAACCCTTCCTTCTTTTGAGGACATTTGCCCTACCGAAGTCCAACTACTTCCATGTGTGAAGCCAATAGCTTTCTGAGGGAAAAACAACTTTTTGTATTGTGTCACAACAGAAATAAATGTTCTCAAAATGCTATCATCTGTAAATACACAGTTAACTTCTGCAAAAGGTTAGCCACTATTTTCATAAATGTAAATGCAGAAAATACCACAGTTATTGTAACAATGGAACTGCCTTAGAATATTTAGCAGCTCCTCAAAAAGCAATAACCAAATTAACTTGCAGCTAACATTAGTTGCCAATTTAGGACTAACATTTGAGGTTCCTAACAATGAAGAAAGAAGACGACTTAATATATCCTACTGAAGAGTGCCTCAGATTTTAATTAATTTTTAGTCTTTGAACTTCGCAAACAGCTACTTGTAGCAGAGTTTACAAAGGCCATTTAAAATCGTAATGTTGATCTAGAAATCAATGCACTTTCACAAAAGGCAACTCATTAGGAGTAAACATTCCTAAATGCTGTTTTCCACACACAAGATGAAGCACCTGGAGGCTACTGAAGCGAACAGTGATGGAGATGGGGGAGGTTAAAATCATGACAACATGATCAAAAATAGCTGAACATAGACATTAAAAATATAGATGAAAAATTATCTGAATATAGACATTAAAAAAACTGACCTTGCTGAGAAGGTAAGAAGTAAGAATTCTTAAAAATCAGAGCCTACATTCTTTTAAAATAATTCTTTTGGAATGGGAAGTATCTGAGGAAGCCCAAGTCTGTGCTACAAGAGACACCATCACTCCACTAAATACAAGTCATGCAGACCATATAGCAGAAATTGACTGGCAGGTTGTAGAGTAATTCTGTAGAGTGCTTAACTGCACTTCCTAGGAGATACTACACATCTTCAATGCCCTCTCATTCAACAGGAGTGTGAGGCATGCAGCATCATCATAACTGACAAAAACAAAATAAAACCTGTGGCTGTGGACAGGTTTGACTACTCACACTATTATTCTATTCACAGTAATATCTTACTAACATATTATCAACGCCTCAGCCCTGGAAGTGTTCAAGGCCAGGTTGGATGGGGTTTGAGCAACCTCATCTTCTGGGAGGTGTCTCTGCCTATAGTATGGGAGGTTGGAACCAAGCAGTCTTCCAACCCAAACCATTCAGTGACTCTACAGTCCAGCACTTCAGAGTGACTGAAGGACATCTCAGAATAAGTATCCACTTGAGGAGCTGCAGGGAAGGAAGGAATGTATCTAAAAGGCTTTCTGAATGGCAGAATTAATGTCACACAGTTTCACGTACCAACTGTACTTCCCTGCAGGTCCCAGCTAGGAAGCAATAAATTCAAGTTCTCACGCTATCACCAGAGCATGCTCAGAAGGAAATTAAAGCTGAGAGGCAATAGGGTGTGCAATCAATGCCTTTGGAAAAGCCTCTTCCCAGAACTAGAGAAGCAAGGATAGAACTTCACCAAACCTTCCACCTAGTCATAAAGTTCTTGCTTCCAGCCCAGCAAGACTGTTTAAAGTCTATGAACCAAGCCACAAAACAAATAGTATACTTCAGCAAATCACATACTCTCCAGACAATGCATGTTTTTTACATAGTCTCTGTATCTCAACACCAACAAAATATGCACTGTTAAGTAGGTAACACTTTCAACAATGTAAACTCCAAAATGAAGTCAAAACATTCTCTGGTGCAGGATCCTGCACTACATCAGGAATGAATTTAATGTATGGTATTACGGAATTTGAGTTATTCTGGCCTTGAGAAGGAAAAGGACTGTGGATGAGAGTTCGGAGATGAGTAAGTACAAAAAAGTTGTCTGGGAAGGAGCATGAACTTGCACAATACACATCTGTCATCTCTATCAGATTTTCAGCTACAGCTCTAGCACCAAGAGAGATTCATGGATTTTGCATGACTTATTGAAGTTCTTTGCAATTGGTGATTATCTTGTTGATTACATCGATGTATACATGAAAAACTCTATTCTGAGGAGACAGAGTATGGATAATATTCTTCATTTAAATTTTCTGTGATTACTCGTAAAAATTAAGCATAATTTCACTAACACAGGTATAAATAAGAGTCAGTTAACTGCTACAGAACATTGTGTGAAAGAAAACAACCAAATGGAATGATTTTACATGATAGGTCTGTGGGAATTAATCTGCTATGTAGCATTCTGCAAACCTACCAGTGATAATAGCAAGCAAGTCACAAGCTTCCTAGTTGTAAAATGTTGCCATTACGTTATATGTGAAATAGTCTGTCATGTACCATAAAATAGAACAGTCCTATTCTGCTTTTGTAAAGTACAGTTTGGGCCAATTTGCAGACATAATCCTGCACAGAGGTCTTGCCAATCAATATGTAACCTAGGGGAAATAAATAACAGTACTTTCAGGGGTGTAAGGTTAGATGTAGGCTGAATCAGCTCCCTGAGCTGGCTAATAACCTCAATGCAAGAGCATCGTGACAGTGCAAGGTAGAAATTGGGCACATCCTCACCTAAAATAGTACCCCAAAATACAAATGTTTCTAATAATAACTGTGCCACTGTAAAAGAAAAATGAAATCTTGCCACTGACTTCAGTGACAGCAAGAATTGTAATTATCATGAAAATGGAGTTTCTTCTAGGCCTTCTAGAACAAAAGAATTTTCAACAGCATGAAAAAAAATTATCCTACCCTCATTTGGCCCTTTCCAGATGCATGAGTACATAAAACCTCTTGACAGTTCAGACCTCTTTTGGCCTGAATTAGTCCATAAGATTTTCAGATCTCTCCTGAAATCTTTTCTCAAGACTATTGACAGAAATAAATCAATGAACAAGTGTGGTTGCAGCTTACTGAGGGAAAGAAGAGGTTTGGGTTTTGCTTTGTATTTTACGGAGATAATATTCTCACTTTCTCTGGGATTTCTGTGTTGTACAACTTTGAATTTAGATATTTGAATATTTTTGAATTCAGATACTTATATGACCATGGCAAAATTACAGCTGCATCATTTACAAGTATATTTATATATGTGTATATACACTGCAATTCAGCTATGCAGCAATCTTGAAAGTATTTATTCTGAAAGTACTACAGCGATTATGTGAAAAAGAGTGATCTACTGCTTCCATTTTAGAAATGTGAAAGGAGGCCCATGAACTTTAAGAGACCTACTAAATTCCACACAGGAAGAAACCACCAAAACAAGGAACTGAACTTACATCTCCAGCGACTCTAGCCAACAAGGCAGCTGCTAGAATCTTATTTCCAAGACATGTCAAATCTGGAGCATATCTTCACCTTCTTGTTATTCCCTTTCTTTGTCATTGTCACAATTAAATTAAGCTTTTACCCAGCTACCAAGTGGTCAGCTGCTCTGCTGCCCTTACTCAAAATTAGTTGCTAGATAGAGGACTAAGATAGCAAACTCTGAAGAACAGTCATTTAGACCTTTATCTCCAGCATGTTGCAGCTGTGCTGTAACTTTGGCTGGTATATCACTCTGCCTCTAAATAGTAACATGAAACCAAAGTTCTACACTTTCCAGAAGACTTTTTCTTCATTCCTAAGAGTCTTAGAGTGGCTTCCTCTGAGAAGAAAAGCATGCCTGGATCTCCACTGAGGAGTAAAGTAAGGTGCTAGGCCAAGGCAATGCAAGGAGCTTCCTATAGCCTCTCTGTTCCATTTTAAAATTGTACTGTCTTGGCCAAATTCTTATTCAAAGTGCAAAATACACTTTTATTTGCACAGTCTGGAGGCAGAAGCATAGACAGAACAAAAGGCAAGCTCTACTCCCACTAAGAGTGAGTAGAAACACATTCTGTAGCAGGTATCCTGGACAAAGTGTTGTCCTACAAGGTCCTCAGCCCTTCTCAGGGACAGCCAAATGTCATTGCTGTCTACTGAAAAAAAGCAGGAAAGCAGAAATGTTGTTCACTAGTGCTGAACAACAACTTGTTAAGCAGGGAAGAACACCATATAATCTTAACAGCTTGGCAAATTTCAGCTTAAAAAGTCCACTGCTCCTACTGGATGGCAGACGAAACTCTTAGATAATACTGAGAAGAAAATGAAAAAGAAAGAATTCGTATCAAAAATATTTTAATAAAAACATTTTAAAGTTAATTTCTTACAAAATACTTACAAAATTAAAATTACAAAAAAAATGGTGTTACTTTGAACCTATTGTGCAATTTCCAAAAAAAAAAAAAAAAGAGACAGAAGGGTAGAGATCCAGTGCTATTAACTTACCAGAAAACTTCATGTAAACACGAGACTTAGTATTTGGTGTAACTGAAGGCAAGGTACCACAGGCACTAGAAAAACCATATTTGAGAGCACCTTCATATGCTCCTGTCACTTTAAAGACTTGAATTTGAGTCTGCACTTCCAAAAGTGCCAAGATCAGGAATAAGGTATTCAAAAAAGAGTTTTTCAAAGTGTTTATGCCAACAGAACAATAGATTTAATAACATAAAAATGCCATAGGACCATAACCACTGCTGTATATTCACAGCAAGTTGAGATCCACACCATTTTGGTAGCTTGATTTAACCAAGCAATGTTTCCAAAGAGTTTTGAAAGTCAAGGGTATTACAGAAAGCTTCCTGCAGTGTCTGTTAAAGAAGCAAAACAACACCTATTATAATTCCATTACCACACATGCATAACTTGGTTTTGGAAACACCTGTTTGCAGAATGAATTCTGACTCCAGGTTCCCAGATCAGATGAAACCTCCCTTTGCTCTCCTTTGCTTTGCAGCACCATTGCTTCACCCTTACCTGAAACTTTCCGTGTCACTTCTTGATCTCTGGCTTTAGCACTGAGGCTTTTCTTTAACTGATCCAAACCCTTTCAGATGTTTCAGGAGTGGATATAAATGTTTTCCCCATTTTAATCCCATATTGTATCAGCTGTCATAGACAGCAAGACTGTTGCATAGTCCTGAAGACAGCAAGAACTAGAATAACTAGTAGAGAAGCGGAACTGAGCCAATGCTGTATACCAGAGACCCTTAAAGTGACTTTAAAATGGCTTTGGATCTGGCCCAGTCTCTTCTGGTGATTCTAACACTGACTAAATCTGGAGAGGAAAGAAAAGTATCTATTAATTAGTGAAAATGTCACTTCTGAATATGTTCCTTGACCAATTCCAACAAATTTAGCCAAGTTTAATGAGTATCAGTCCTAATATCTATTGTCCCTTTGCAGTCAGAAAACCCCAGGGGCTGTTGGACAAGGGTTGAAAGGAACTTCAGTGATCAAGGACACAGGGACAGGGACCAGAAGTGCTGCTGTGATCAGTCTCTTCTGGGACAATCTACACACAGGACTGTAGTTAGAGAGGCCTCAACAAAAGTTCTTGCTCTAGTACTTAGCCTACTTCAGCTGAAGTCAACTGTAAAACTCCTATTGACTTCAGTAAGAGATAGTGCAGGCCGTTGTTGAGAGCTTTTGAAAATTCAGTGCTGTATCATTAAGCTACACAGCAAAAAAGCAAATCTGTTGGGCAAGTAAAGTCTAGCTGTACACACTTCTCAGAGCAGAACTGCACTTACGTCATAAGGAATTCACCGAAGAGTATACTGGAGAGGCAATGCACCTATGCATATAGAGCGATATTTAAAACTATAGTCCCTGTACTCCTTCAAAATTTCTGGCAGTAATTCTGTAATGTGTTTTCTCCCCACACTACACTTAGCACAGTTTCGGTTTGAAAATTACATTCTGTTACATCATCTATAAACTGTTTATACATGGAAGCATCCCATCCACAAAGTGATTCAGACAATACTGCAGAGATACAAAATTCCAGAATGATGCAACAGAATGTTTACCTCTGACTACTAGCTAGTTCAATAAAGCCAGAGGGGAATAAAAAATAAAACAATTAATAATAAAAGCCTGATGCAAACCTTTCTGCAGCTCCTTCAGTCTGCGAAAATACATGGACAGATTTTCTATCCGGACATCCACCAGGGATTTTCAGCTTCCTTAACAGATATTCTGAGATCCCAGTTAAGATGAGATTTTCCAAAGGAGTTTGGAATAAGTATCCAATGCTTGAAAGCTGTAGTCAACAACATATAGAAATCACTGCCTCTTTACGCTTCTACAAACATACAGATTCTTCTTAAAATAAACACACGCTTGGATTTAGCATGAAAGCCTAAACTATACACTTCTGAAACACAGTGCTTATGTATCCCACCTGTACTCATTGTCTTAGTTTCAGCTGGGACAGAATTGTTTTCTTCAGAGTGTCTGGTATGATGTTTTGTTTTGGTTCTAGGAGCAATACAATGTTGATAACACACTGATGTTTATAGATGCTGCTAAGCAGTGTTGTACAGAGCCAAGGCCATTTGCAGTGAAGGGCCCAAGGAGCTGGGAGGGAACAGAATTAGGACAGCTGACTTAAACTGGCCTTTGGCCAGTCATACCATATGACATCATGCAGAAGGAGTTTTTAAGGGGATAGCAGTTCATCTCACTCTCTTTCAATGCTCAGGGAGCGAGCTGGGCATTGGTCAGGGAATGGTGAGCAATTGCTTGTAAATTGTTTGTTATATACATTCATATATATATATATCCTTTTATTTTTCTCTATTTTAGTAAGTAGTTTTATTTCACCCCATGAGTTCTACTTTGTTTTTTTCAATTCTTTCCCCCATCCCACTGGAAAGGGGGGGAGTGAGCGAACGATTGCGTGGTGATAAGCTACTTGCCAGGTTAAAACACAATACTCATACAGAGCAAAGTTCTCCACTGGCATAAATATACTGATTTCAGAAACTTTTAGATGAACAGAAAATATGAGCCACTCTTATACTAATTATTTTTTAACAAAGAATTAGTGTAACTCTTCACACTTCTGTAGTTCTTTTCACTTTCAGAAGGCTAGCTAAATATTAAATAAATAGCCCACAATCTCAGTGAACTGTTACGCTGAAATCCCCTTGCATTAAACTGGTAAAAAACTATGCAACATACAGTTGCGGCTGTGTGAAAGTAAACTTTGGGTCCAGTAAAGTGTAGGCAATCCTTTTCTTCCTATTTCTGATCAAAAGAAAAAATTCCTCTTTCAAAGAGGTGCATAGCCATTACTGCCTCTTGGCAGCCTCCCTGTTTAAGTTTTTCAAACACTGAAAAATAACGTAAGCATTTATCTGCTGGCTCAGTTCATTGATGTCAAATTAACAGCAGATTGTCCCTTCTCATTACACACAGCTCCTTTCCTGTACTCCTGCTCCTCCCAGGAGAGAAAACAAATACACTTCTGTCTCTGTTTGTAAAAAGCAGATTATTATTTGCATTGGTTAGACTACAGTGACTCGAAGAGCCAAGGCTCCCCCAGTTCTCCCCTTGGATGACAGCCGAGTGCCCTGCAAGGAGAGGGGGAGCTCAAGGTGGTAAAGCTTCAGTTAAAATATTGGGAAGCTCTGCAGAATCCCACAAAAATACTTTATTAAAATACAATCCCATTAGATCGCTGCTAAAATGAAACAAACACCTGATTTTTATACTCCAACAGCATGTTTTTTGGGAACTGAGGGCAGTGAAAGGGAAGTGAGAGGGACAAACCTATTCCTTTCAAGGTTGACCAACAGCTTCCTAAGGAGATGCAAAAAATTTTATGCCTAAATTACTGCAATAAGTTGCCATCTTTACTTATTACCACCAATACTCTTTTTTGTCAGGCTGACCTTACTGTGTATGTTGCACCATGACTGCATCACATTTTCTTTCTTTTCACTTCCCCCTCCCCTTTTCTGTGCCATCCAAGCCCAGAAAAGGATATGGTAGGCTGGACTTCACTGCTGTCCCTTAGTGGCAGAAAGAAGTAAGCATTAAAATACTCCATGTTGCTGCTTATTTCTCTATGACAGCGTTTAACATCCTTCTCAAGATTATTAATAGCAGTTTCACAGGCTCACTCATTCACTTTCAAGTATACATCTGTACAAACCATGCCATCTTCTGGTGCTTCTTTGCAGCAAAAAAAAAAAAAAAAGAAAGAAAAAGAAAGAAATACCAGTGTCAGAACTTACACTGTCACTCCTATCTCTGAATGTATAGAGAGCCCTGTATTTACTCTTCTGTGATTGAGTGCAACATCGCAGTTCAGAAAAACGTTTCGGGACTCTACCAGGTACCAAAATTACAGTGAAAAATGAAATGCCAGAAACATTCTGACTTACTGTAAGAATACCAAGTCTGTCCTACAAACTAAGACAGCAATCTCCATTTTGGAAAAAACTCCACATTCAGGTTATGATAAAAGACACTCCTATGAGTAGTGCCTTAAGGTCCAGAACAGAAAATAATTGTGGAATTAGTTTTTTAATATGACAAAAGCATCTAGGCATCAGGAAACTTATAGTAGCTGGAACTGACTCTCCATATGTAGTAAAGAGAGATTGGCTAACATGTTTAGTTACTTTCTTATCCCTTAACATTTTTATCCTGTATCCTGTGGAAATATTTCCAAACATTACAGCTTGCAAACAAGTGGGTACATGTTTTCCACCCCTTGCAGCCATCCAAACCTCCTCGACACCTTTGCATGTCACAGATTCCCCTCAATTTTAAGAGACTGGTTGATTGCTTTGACATTCTCTGCTGGAAAGTTGTTCCAGAGCCTCATTTTTCTTGTCATCTCTCTGAGGCTAACAGAAGTCCCAACCTTCTATCGTAACTGCAGCAGCAGGCCCACTGTGCAATATACCTTTACACATCATGCATCTCAAAGAGTTTTAAAGAAACATTTGTTACACATTCAACATTAAACATTTGTTATACACCAGTACACTCTCATCCCTTAGCATACACAATTATCCACTTAACTGCGAGATGTAGTCATGTGTTCCTATGCAGACTCATTACTGTGGAGGAGGAGTGTCACGACACTGAAAAACATCCTGACAGGATAAAATCATGACTGTGTATCAGGCAAGAACTGTATAAGGTCATGCTCCCCCATCTCTACCTGTAGTATCAGAGCACAGGCAAGAAGTGTGATCAGTTACATTATGGCACAATCTTGGTATCATTAGTTTGGTGTGAACCCTAACCCATTCTACACCACAGTCCCCAGCCTGGCATGAAGAAGCACCACTGACATTTTGATCCACTACCAGGCTTCTTACACAGCTCCTAGCAGCACTGAAAGTCTGCACTGGTAAAGTTTTGGCTGAAAGAATGTTAAGGTTTTTTGAAAGGAAGCCTGGGTTATTTGCCATCTGCGTCTTTGTTTTATAAAAGCCACTATTATTTAACATTAAAGCAATCAAGGCACTAGTGTGCTTTCTTCCACTGATGTTGTTTGCCTAGTTTTCTACAGTGAGCAAAATGTGAAAAGTAAACCAAGCCAAAGAAGTCTTAACTGTGTTTATGAATCACATCTTTTTTTTTTCTTTTCTGAATTTCACGTACTGAACAATGATACAAACATTAGGAATCTGGAAAAAAAGGCAACATACTCCACTGAAAAAGTGAATTGTTGATATTTTCTTCAAGAAATGTAAGAAGTTCTAAAGCATCCTTCTAACGTTATATCCAAGCATAGGTGCTAACTGCCAAAATACTAGTTTGCCATAGAAGTGATTTTCACTTTGAGGTAGGGTTTTCCCTGCCAGATTGAGGTCTAAATCAGCCCTAAAAAGGCATTATGTCTAAAATAATAAATAAATTGTAAAAAACGTTTTAAGTGGAATTTAAGAAGTCCATTAGCTCTAAAATGCTCCAGAGCTCAGGGATGTGGGAAAAGATTATAGGAGTTGATTCTTCATTCAATTTCCTTCTAGCTTTCAGAATACAGAGTAATACAGTTGATACACCCATGCCCACAAGGAAGTAAGTGTCTTCCTTTCTCGTCTCCATTCAAGCACTGTAATATCATTATTGATAAAGACAGAAGGGCTGGAGTTGAGTGGCAACGTGCTAAATGTCAGAGGAACCCATCAGCAAGGAATACAAACAGGGTGAATAAACATTAATTATCATTTCCAAATCAAGAGCTCACTTCTGAAGCAGATAATTCAGCTCTCAACCCCTTCTGTGCTTTGTTTGACATCACAAAATCATCTTGGAGCAGACCAAGTGGATTTCTTTCAGATAAAGAAAAGGGTCAAGTTTCCACATGAAGATCTTGCAGAGCAAAAGGGCCAAATCCATGCAAGAAAGGTCTGAAGCCATCTGGGAGCCAGTGCAACTTCCAGAGACTAGAGGAAATTCAGATTTCACTACGTGATTATTCATACTATTCAGAGAGCATTCTGAATATCCATAGAAGAATCAGATTGTCTTAGTCATGCCAAGGGATAGCATCAGATGAGATAATCTCTCAAAACAATGCTGAAATATTTTCTTACTTGCCCAATGAAAGCCCAGGATGAATTTTCTGTCGGCTTTCCTAACTAAACTAGAAGAAAGAGAGGTCTCATGCGTTTTGCTAGATCAGTTTTTTATTATCTCTTGGTACACTGGAAGGGAAAGAAAGAAAAAAGAGAACCAACTCATCCCATCTGGGAATTAAGAACAAGTATAAATGAATTGACTTAGCTTTAAATCACCACACCAAGCAGACACATCATAACTCTAACTAGAACGTTAATCAAACATTTTAACATGGCATCTGAATATAGAACGGCAGTAATGACACTTCAGTAAAGAAAATCAATTGCACCTCCACTTATAGCTGGTAACTGAGAAAGATAATCATCTGCTCGAACTTCTTCCTGTTCCTCTCAATTCCCTGTCGCAATAGTGGAGCCCTCCTGCTTTGCTCACAAGGAACCTATGAGCTTGAACTTCATTGTCTTCACTCTGAACATAATTTCCTACCCTTGTTTATCCAGCTTACTGGGTGTTTTAATATCTCTGCAGTGAGGAAACCTCTTCTGCCAGGTGAAGATTTTTTCTCCTTAAAATAAGGAGGATGCTTATGCCAAAGCCCTTGAGTTTGACAGAATCTGGCCCTTGAAACCTAAATGAGCTTCTACTTCTCCTTTTAAGCCATTTTCACTAAAAGCAAACCAAAACAACAGAAACCAAATATATATGTATATATTTGGATGTCTAAACAAGTGCTATTCTTTCAGAATAAGGTTGTAAGGTTGGACAGGCTTGTAAAGCAACCAAATAATTTTTGTTTACGACTGATTCATTGCACATTCAGTATATCAAACCAAATTCACATAGAATTCCAGTACTTCATTAATGCTAATTTCAAGCCTTTCTAAGCTGCTAATAGCATAATGATTTTAGAGTGATTGTTTCTACCTAATAGATTCTCGACCCTGGAAGGTAAAATTTCTTCAGTGAGTTGTAACCCAACAGACTGTAAGAGCTCTGGCATGTCAAGAATCTGCACCTTAATAAAGCTCAGGTAATGTATTTGACTAGTCTGGTGAGAAACATGCATTTAAAACTTTATAACTATGTATTTACATGATAGTTTGTAACAGCCCAAAAGCTAGCTGATGATTGAAAGATCTTTTTTAAGCAACAGTGAATTGATAAGTAAATATGTAGCAATATTTAGTTAGCTATTATTTGAACTTTCTTCTGGAAGAACAGCATTTTTAAAGTTATTTTTAAAAGAAATAATCAAAGTGACACCAAAATCCAAAAGTTTAGACTTAGCTTTTACAGTCCTTAGAGAAATTACAGCTAGCAAACTAACAGTAAGTTCAGATGAAACTACCTTAAATTAAAAGGTAAGAATTTAAGGATCTAGTCATACATTGTATATTTGGTTGTTTTATCTAGATTTATTTTTTTTTTTAATAAAGAGTAGTTTGGGTATAGTGGGAGTCACAATTCAACTGAGCCAAACAGAATAAAACTAGTTCTTAATCCAGCCAATTAAACAGTGATAACTTCTCTTTCTTGTCCTTAAAAAAAAAAAAAAAAATCTCAGCTAGCACTAGTAAAACTAAAAGGTGTCACACAGTAGGAAGTTTTTTAAGAAATACATTAGTGGATTTCAGGATATTGGACCATATTACAAAATCCATCATTGTTGTCTAACAACACTCACTTTAATAGGTGGTAATTAAAAGCATAACAAGGCACTGAAGTGCAAAGAAATCCACCCTTCAACTTTAAGAAGATAACAATATATATATTATTTTCTGTGAAACTACGAACTTCTTTATATGATAACAAATCCATAACCGTAGATGCAGTGAACTGTCTCAGCGAACCTAAGCCAGAAAAATTCAGTCTTGCTTACTCTGTATTTGTAACAACCTTGGCAAAGACACTCAAAGACGAGTTTGGAGGAATGTTTATCCCACCACTGTGTATGGCTAAACTATAGCCACTTTTGCCTTCAATTTATTACTCACTGTTTGCACTACCTTATTGTCTGGGACTCCTGGAAAAGAATCTCATTAAGCCAATCACTGAATATACACAGGACAAAGACAGAATCAGATCCAAAGAGCTTCCAGTTCAGCATCTTTAGAAAAAAGACTTTAACTAAGTAAATGCAATAAGACGTACAGAGAAAATAACCAATAGCAGCTTTTTTTTTCCTTTTTTTCAACAGAGAGTCCTGAAATCCTGATCTTGAATCCTGATTTAGTCTCATAAATAAAAACATATTTAAAGATACCAGAAACGTGGGTTCACACTGAAGGCCTCGTAAGCTCTCTGACTTGAAACTCCTGAATGCAAAGGAAATCAGACTCGAGGCCAAGAACACAGACTGACACTCAAACTCTATTCTTAAATCAGGTCTTCGGCCTTTCCTCCACCTACCAAAGTCAAGCATTAAAGCTAAGTGTTGGCCTAGATTTCAGCTTGAGTTTCATCAGTTTTATGAATTTACTTCTGTTTTTAATCATCACTTCTAGTCCTCTGTCTGTGTATATTGGCACATACATGTGGGGGAGAGAAGGGATGAATCTCCAGTGTCAAAAAAAATCAGCTGAATGCTGCACTCCCACACTGAGTTTGGCATACTAAAATCATAGGCTTTTCACAACCCTCAGTTATATTATTCATGCAGAATGCACTCAGCTTTCTATTGTTCCTGCTCTCATTGTTTATAAATGAGTCGTTGCTACATCTGGGGATGGAAGTTCTTTTAAGTTTCTCTTAGTAAAATTACTTCTGTAACAAGGTGCAATACTATCATTCAGAGGTTAAAGAAGTTTCTGGAAATGTTTGTGTTTCTGGAAAGCAATATTTCCTTTCTTTATTGAAACAAAAATGAACAACTCAACTGATCGTTTTGTTTTGGCCAACAGAGACACAAGTCCTTAATTGTTTCCTAAATGTTTCAGAAAGTAATTAAATGCTTCATTTTGTTCCTCGTTACCGCAGTGTTTGCAGAAGAAATTTCTAAATATGTTAAGACTCTTCCTTTTACATCTCACTTAAATATTCCCAGCACTGACACATAAAAAAAAAGACCTTGAGACTCAGACTTCGAATGTTGAGCATGGTGTAAATACTATTTCTCATGATAGGACATGAAACGTGCCAGAAATTGCTGATCCCTTCTGTTATGGCCAGTGCAGCTGCAGAAAACCATGTAACACCTTTGTCTAGCAATATTGTGAATTTCATGATTTAGCTTGTTCAACAGTTCAGGCTGCCATCATTAATCCTGGTGACTGCACAAGACTCTGATGCACTCCCCAACTTAGAGTTTTTTCAATCCAATTTAAGTTAATAAACAGTAGGCTGAACTGCAAAAGAAAAAAAGTAAGTCAGTCACACAGCAACTTAAATACTTTCAGAGGACATCATACTGTTGGGGTTTAACACACACTATTTTAAAGATAGCTGGGACTCTTTTACTCCTCCTCACATGGTACTTTGTTTTTAAAGCTTAGAGGATTTCTTTTATGCATCCTGATAAGGCTAGGCTATTGCAAATCCAAGGGTGTCAACTGACAGACTGTCACCTGAAACACTGGAAACAGAAAACTGGACTCAGATCCATCTATCCATATTCTGCAAAGAAGAGGAACCTGTGTTTTGAACTATGGACTCAAGAAATGTATCAGTTTGCCCAGTTAATGCACATACCATTGCTTAACTAATGTTAAGCAAAGCAACAATTCCATCTTTTTCAAAAACCAACTCCTGTCCACTGGCAAATACCCCTTGACTTCATGAAATGGATGTGTTTTGACTTTTTAATATCAACCTCTAACATATTAGCAGCTAAAAGAAGTTTAAGGAAACCTTCCCCAAGAGCAGTATCTTTAAACCAACAAGCTTTCCCCTCTTCTCTGGGTTCCTCTGGACTATCTTCCTCCTCCCTCATCTCTTCTTGGCCGCTTTTTTCCTCCCCTGGCCGGATTCTGACTTTCATCACATTTGTGCAAACTCTGGGTAACTCCAGTGAACTCCAAAGAAATATGTATCTCGATTTACACCTGCCTAGCCAGCAGAAAATGCAAATTGAGCTGAATAGCATTTAGTTTGCTCATTTGTCCCTTTTATTTATGAGGGAAAAAAAATGAAGTCTAGATTCCATATTCCGTAACAGCATATATTGAAAAGAGTGTTCTTCACTCAAAACACACAAGTAAAACTTGGTCTGCAATTAGTAATGGAAAGACACAAAAAGTATTCATTTCAACAATGAAACTCTCAACTCCTTCAGGTCATCTGAAAGAGTGACAAGAGCGCACTGTTTTAATTGGTTTTAAAACAGCCATTATCTCTTGATATATTTGCATTTTAAGTGCCAAGTTTTGTCTAAGAAGAAAGAAAATGCTTGCAAATGTTCCTGTCACTGCCATATTCCAATTAGTTTCAGAGGAGCAAAAGGTGACAGATTGAAACAACTCCATGTAACAGTGGAGAGTAAATAACCTACAAATCTGGAAACTATTTTGTGTGTGCGATGAGGACACAGAACACATACAAGCAAAAAAGTGCATTGAAAGGAGACTGGGTTGCTTTTAATTTAAATCCACGCCTATTCAAAACAGTCATATCTGAATTTCTAAGAGCAAGCAAAAATCACTATGCATTTACCATACTAAATGCCTTTTTCATCAACTAACAAAACAGAAAAGATACAAATGAACCAATCAGGAATTTCGAGTGAGCTATCTGTGTTAGAAAAGCTAGTTTGCACATTCCAGTTGAGTCACCACAGAGAAGCAGAAAAAAAAAAGGGAGAAAAAAAGGGGGGAAATAAATTACTGTGTGCAACTCCATCTGCAAACTGCTTCTCCCGCACTGGTATGTAATAAAATGTGTTGCTAAGATACAAGCTGCTAAAGAAGTTCATTAAAGGACACTTTAAACAAAGCTGCCAGACTCTTTTCCCTTTAAAGATTGCTTATTTGGTTCTGTCCCTTGTGTTTATAATTAGATCCTCTATATGAGAGATTGTGCTCCATTCAAGCCCACTCAGCAAAGAATGTTAATAAAATAACGTACATAAGACACTGGCTTAGGTGGTATATATTTATAGGCTACAGAGCTGCTGATAGAAATACATCTGGATTCCATTTGTATATTTAAACAAGAAATAAAGCTTTGCAAAGTATCTTCTCCCTAGGCTGGAGAACAGAAATGTCAGTTTCTGTATCCAGTACTCTAACCTAACTTTCAGAACAGACAGCAAAGAAAACTGGCTTCTTGCCTAAAGTTTGGACTTTCTGAGATGTCTCTTGTGTAAGCTTTTATGTACAAGCCTTTGTTACCTACACTGAAATAAAGGCCAAGACTGCTTATGTCTTTCACCTGGCAATCTTTATCTTTTTCCACCTGCATCTGAGCTCCTAGACGCATGTTAATGAGTGCAGAATTTCCTTGATCTTAACATAATAATGACAAAGGAAGTCTGTTTTGTCACAGTTTATATCCAGGAAAGTTATTTTATCAAAGAGGTCTTCATCTGACCTTGAATAAGATTTTAGAATCCCTAGTAACATTTTCATGGTAGGTGTATTTTGGCTTTTGTTTTGGCTGAGGAGAGAAGAATGGGCAAGGCGTACTTTGCATTCACTCATTGTGGTGAAATTATATCTTAAGAAATAATTCCAGCATTTATCTGTTCAGCATTTAATAACACTAGACATATAAATCACAGATGTGAGTTAGTATCAGTGATTATATAGGAAATGTTACTTGTCACTTTGTAACCTGCATCTCATATAAAATTCTGTATCACAGTCCCCAGTATGTATATATTTTTAATTATATTTTCAGGCTCATTTACATGCGCATATTGGCTTTCTGCCTGAATGATATCAAAGAGAAAGACCTTATGCTCACACTCAACCAACACACACACACACAAGCACATTTATAGACAGAGATGCTCGATTCTGTACATTTCTGAGAATGGAATCTTCTCTCATCTTTTTCATTCTTAGAAAAGCTTCAGTTCGCCAATAAATCTTTAGGCAATCTTGGCTGATTCAAGGAGCTTTAGAAAAATGTAAAATCACAGAAGATGCAGGTTAATCTCTGCTGCATGTCAAAAGTATCAGTGATTATCACTTGGCTCATGTTAATCGAAATGTAATACACATTTTTACTTTCTGTAACCTTATAAGATTAGTCATCAATACCTGAGTTTGCTCAGAAAGGCTATTCCATTCCTTCTCACTGGCTAAGAAGTAAGCTACAACACAAAGTACCAACAAGACCGAGTTAAATCAATGTGGAAAGGCAAACTATTTAATACTATATGGATTTAATCTATGTTTCAAGACCAATTATATCGTTCTCTTGAAGAAATGTGAGCAATTAGACAAATTTTCAGATGAACACACTGTTCTTACCACAGCCTCAATGCTCAAACTCTTAGGGCTAAAATCCAACTCTGAAAATAAGACTGCCTCAAAAAACCCAAATGAACACCACGCATCATATCTACAGAGTTCCCAAATACTTATTGTTTTGATTTTACAGCAGTCACATTTAGGGCGAGTTCTCTGGTTCACTTCTATTCAGTCAAATGAGTTACTTCCTACTTTAAACTCAGGCATACACTTAACCCCTCCACAGGTTAAAAAAAGAAAATACATTTTCCTATTTTTTTCCATTGTTTCTGTACATTAGCCAGAAGGGTCTGCCTGTATGTGTGCAAAAGAACCCTGTAGTACATATTAGATTTCAATAGATGCTTACTATTGGCAGTCGCAGGTTGTAGCTAGAACTAAGCCGCATCAGCAATTTCACATGACACTTGGAAATTGCTACTACATAACAATAAGTAGCTGATTCAAAAAGAGAAAGAGGGAGAAAGCATGCTAAAGGAAGTACATTTTGGCTCAAGAAAAACATTCCCAAATAGAAAAGTAATACCACCTTAAGTGAATAATAATAATAATAATAAATATACATGTAGATTTATATACATATATATAAGGGAAGTGTGTTTAAGTCACTTAACAAGGAGCGCATAGACCAAATATGATTCTGTTAGGCTGAAATAACTGTCGACTTTAATGGCAGAAAGACAAATTTGCATTTCAATTAGTCCAATTCTTTTTTTGTTCTTCTTTGTTCTTATCTTAAACTTGCAGTCCATTTTTGTACTTCTCTCCAACTACTGTGCATGTACAAATTGCCCTTTGACATCATGGTCACACATACACCATTTACCATGGCCTTGTCTTATTGATTTGCAAACTTCTATCTTTTAACTCTATTGATTAGAAAGTGTGTTGATACTTCAGATTTTGTTTTAGGGGTGGAGGGGAGAGGGAGGTATCATTTTATAATCAAGAAAAAATACCACATATTTTTATCTTTGATCACAAAGAGAAAGGATTAGAAGGAAAAGTTAAAAGTAACTCTGTATTAACATGCTTTTATATGCCTTCACACTTTCAACTTGAAAATCAAATCTGGAATGAGATGAAAAGGGATTTTCTCTACTTGAACATACCAGAAGTGTTTAGAATGATGCAGTATCCTATTAGAAATGTGATTTAAAATCACCATTCAAAAAACCTTCTCTAGCATCATGATATGGAGAGGAGACATTTAGAGCCATATTCTGCTTTTATTCCACAAGCAGAAGGAGCCAGTGGGCTAGACACTGAAACAAAGTGAACTGATAACAAGTATCTGACATGATAACACTGTTCTGGATCAGCTGTACACAAGGCATGAACAAGCTGAGAATTCTTCCCATTACACCAGAGTTCTAGACAAAGACTCCCTTGGAAGCACAGCTTTTAACTGCCCAAGAGTCTACTAGAAAATTAAAACAAATTCTAACTCCAATACAGAATTCCTATATAGAACTGAAGTTTCTTTGAAAAGGTCTGCCTACCAAAGTATCTTGTACGTCTGAACAAATACCTGCTTGCTACAGGTATAAATAAGATATTTTATGCTGTGTAACAGGTAGCAAATACTGTTAGTCAAAACCAGAAATGAAATAAGAAGGTATTGTTACCATAATTCCTTTTTCTGAATAGACAAAGGCATTGTAAGGAAAAAAATTGCTAAATCACAGGGATAATCATCATAGCCAGCTCCTCTAATGAGGCATCATGGGATTACTGGAGTTATTATAAGAGTCATCTTATTGAAGAAATTCAAAGTTCATTGAAATCAATTGTACTGTTCTGACAGCAGGTGTTTTAAGTGGCTAAAATATCAAAGCGAACTCTTTAAAATGGTTAGAATGAATGTAACATTCACTTTTCAACACTTAGCCATGCCAAGTGATACACTGTACAACTACAGAAAAGTGTACAGTCAAAGAAAAATGCTAGAATAAAATAGCATTTCACATGCTTGTCAAGCAGCTACCAAACAAAAGGTGGTTCTAACTCCCTCCAGTACACATTTTCATTACAGATGTGCAATTTCCATTAAACTTAGAAGGGTAACCTAATGGAAGGCAGAAAGCCACAAGTATACCTACTTCCATTGTGCTTCACCTCTAAGAAAATGTTCTTTATTATCTTTTTACCCAGCGTGAACATGGAATGTCAACATAGTATTAGTGAAAGCAAAAATAGAACGTTAAGTTTGCCATTATGCTAACTGTATTCCCACATTTATCCTCCAAGGAGCTGAAGGTGAATTCTTTCCTACTTTCATCCCTTTTTCAACAGATGGCAAAGGAATCAATAGATTACTAGCTGGTCCTAGGAAAAAAAAAAAAAAAAGGAACTGAAGCTTTCTGAATCAAAATCCAGAGCAAATTTTTAGCTTGATATAGGAAGTTTGTTTGATTCTGAAGTTGTTCTTGTTTCCTAGCAAAGTTAGAAGGACCTCAATGGGCAGAAGAAGTACAAAGTCAAGCCTATGTCTAATACTCGTGACTGAAGAATTTAATATTTCACATGGGGGCTCCTCACACTGTCTGTCTCAGCTTCAGCAGGTGGTCAGTAAGGCCCTTGAAACTAAACTCTGCCAGGATTAACATATGTAGATAGAATTCATGGCACAACGAATAGGAGTGTTTTGGGACAGTTTTACATTAGGTTCAACTTGATTTGGAAATGTCTTTCAGGTTTTATCTCAGTTTTCACTGATGCTTATAACCCCTATTTTATTTCAACAACTTTGAAGGTACCCAACCATATGAAATACTGAGCTTTGGCAAATGTCAATAATTTCCCCTTTAACACATGTAAACAATGCTGCCATTTCCACACACAGCACAGCATGAATTTAAAAAAAGAAAAAAAAAAAAAACAAAAAAAAACCTACCTCCTCCTTGTCCCCAAAACAGAGGTACAACATCAGTAAAATTACACATCTTGAGCTAAATCCTTTCCAACAACTTGTATAAGAACCGTATTTTAAGAAGTATAACACTTAATACAAACAGGCTTTGTGGTGATCACCACAGGCAAAATACAGTCAGTGATTTAATTTCAGATATACTACCCAAAAATACAGTCCAGCAATAGCACAGGTTGGGATAGTCTGCCTGAAACTAATGTTGATTTTCTGCATAGATAGTAAATTATGGTAAAGAAATGAGGCAGGGCACAAGTGAATGGCACATACATAATGTCTTTCAGGAAGACATATTTTTATTACTGTGCTCCAGGATAGGCTAACTGAATTCAGAGTTCATCACAGTTGAAAATACAGTAGCCCACCTGCGCTCACTGTTAATTTTTAAGACCTGGCTTATTACCTAATACTTATGTCAGTAACAATTAACTTCTGACTGGAGGTTAAAGGTATATTTATTTGTTTATCTTGACCTATTAATTACTAAGAGACAACTTTCTAAAATTAAAAGGCACTTAATGACTCCGTAAGGACATAAAGAAAACAAGAAACACATGCAGCAGAGCACCTCTTGTGTGACTTTAAGACCAGTGCTGGCTCTTATGATAGCCCTTTTATTTATACATAAATGCTTGTTGCTTGACAATTTAGATAAAAATGTTACTGCTGCTCTGCATGTGCTGTAGATTGAAGGTGTAAAATCACTGGACCAACTAATGGAGTCTTCACACATCATATCTTGTTAAAGAAAAGGTAACCCACTCTCAAATGCTATTACAATTCATCAAAACTATACAGTATTAAGAATAGACTTTGCACAAAAGTCTAACTTCTGTCTTTCTGAGTACAATGCCAAGTTAAGTACTGATTTAGGCCATGCGTTTTCAACAATGAAAATAATGGTTCCAAAATACCTTGAAAATATGAAAACACATATTTAATTCCATACTTCTCTAAACAATCATGATTCAAAAAAATAAAAAAATCAGTGATATGCCAGGGATTTTTAACTAGGCTGCAACTTAAAAACCAACACTGCACATAAGTTTACTTCATACATTTACCTCAGGTACCAAAATTTGAGTTTCTCATTCAGTTCTTTCTGGTTTTAATTTAACTTTTAAGGAAAAGTAATACTGCCACAAATGCTAACAGCTACAATGGAAAATTGATATGTTGAGGTACTGAAAGGTAACACTCAGCTCTGCTATATTTCTAACAGATGTGGATGATGTGATCATCCATTCATTTTACTATCTGTTTCACCATCCACACACATTTTAATTGAAATGTAATTTGAGAATCTTTTGTATTCAGTGCATGCACAATCAAAGATATACATTATTGAGTTATAAATTAGTTGTGACTAAACAAACTGGGGGGAAGGAAGAAGAGGGTGGGGCACAAAGGGAAGGAATGTAAACACATATGTAAAAACAACCTCCTTCCCTACACAGCCTTCTTCAAGTTACCTCAGTGTTTTGATACCCACAAATCTGTGAGCTTGAAACTGCTAAACAGCTCCAATACTAGCCAATTGGTTGTCTCAGTCCTTCAGACCGTAAAGGACAGTTCAATTGTAAGCCAGTACCCAAGGAGAAACTACTAATTATACCAAATCTGCAAAGTTGCATGATGGTTTTGTGATTTGGTTTAAAGCTAAGACCTCCAAACTCATTTCACATGTGAGACAAGTAAGATTCCCTTTTAGACCTCCAGAGGTGGCAGTCTGGAGCAAGAGAACATCACGTCACCAGCTAGGCTCTATTTATAAGCTCTTGCTGCACAAGATACTGAAATCGGTCAAAGAAATCTAAAACTAGAGTTTTGCCTAAACATAGCAGGTTTCCTGCTAGGTCAAATCTGCTGTAAATAGAATTTCAGTATTTTATGTTTAATTACTGCATAGTTTATTGATTTATTTATAAGACTATGAGAAAGTCAAGTCATAAATATATGGCAATTGTTTACTAGTTAGTTTGGATTAAGCATAAATAGATTGTGCAAGCTTAGCAAAAACCTTTCACCAAGCTCAATCAGAACATTCAAACTGTATTTTCAAATGTGTCTCTCTGCCTTATCTAAATTCCAACATGACACATAATAAATAGCTTCTCATTTACTATCATCATAAAAATTTAAACAGCCTTGAAACAGTTGCTACAATACAGGGGAAAATGATCAAATGTATGTTCTAAATACCCACTTAGAACAGTAAAACTATTTCCATATTGAAGAAAGAGCACATAAAGATGCATTGTTGCAGTAAAGACTGTTACCCTGTTTAGAAAAAAATCTTCTACTCAGTATAGTAGTACTAGAGTCAACAACTTGCTGTTTTACACTGAAAAAAAAAAGGACTAACAGCCCTTAGCTATCATGTAGTGTCAGATTTGCTTTAAAAAAGAAAGTATCTGATTTGATTCTATACAGTGATTAAACATCTTTGTGCTCTGCTGAGTAGGGTATTCTATCCCCTCCCCCCTCCAAAAATGGCATCAAAGCAATCAAAATGGTAATGTTCAGCATGAATGGGGCCCCATCCCCCACCTTCAAACTCTGCAGACTTTTCTCCATGTTAGAAGAAACCAACACCCCTTCCTCACAAAATGGAAGCTTCCACTACCAAATTGAGAGTGCTGACAAATTCTGATTACAATAAACTTGGAGGAAAAGGGTGGCATATAATCACCATCACCTATGGGCATGGATTAGATACCCGTGGATCACATTGCAACTTTAAGAACAACTCCGGGAAATAAAAAGGAGGGGGGAGGGAA
>NC_034409.1:71059668-71061656 GCF_002078875.1 Numida meleagris
CGGGGGGGGAGAGGTTGGATAGGCGAGTTGTGTGAGTGTGAGTGTGCGAGCGTGAGCGCGCGCCCGGCAGCGGGGCTGCTGTCCGCGGTGCTGAACTCCCTCCTCCCCCAGCAAGTTCCCTGGCGGGGTGGGAACCCGCGGCGCCAGGGGTCACTCGGCACAACGAGGGGGCCGGAAAGTTTAGGGAGGGCAGGGGGGAGTGGTGGGGGGTGGCAGGAAGACAGGTTGCTGGTTTGTTTTGTTCCTGTCCTCCGGATTTTTCCTCCCCCAGCAGCTGAAACAGGTTAATCTGTTTTTATTCCTATTTTTGAAAAGGGGGGGGGGTTGAGAGTGAAAGTGCCTAAGTGAACTCGAATCAAAAGCTAACACGTCAGATCAGACCAAGGAAAGAGAAAGGCAAGTGGGGAGGAAAAAAATAAAGAAGAAGGAAAGAAATAAAATAAAGTGATCAATAACAATCAGTTTTGTAATCAAACCCAGAAATGGCTCCAAACTGGGCTCCAGCCTCCTTGCTCCCAACTCTTGCTCTGCACATTACGCGGAAGTGCACAAAGTAGCCCAAGAAAGGAGAATTTTCCATATTCCTAAAACATGTCGACCAACTCAAAATGGACGCCTCTTTTTTTTTTTTTTTTTTTTACGCTTTAACTACTGCTTATCTTTTTACTACTAGTACTAAAATCATCCTTTCCCCCAGCAAGACATCCAAGAATCTGATCTCATTTTGAAAACATGCATTTTTTTACTTTACGCTTAGAAAAATGGATGCTATATTCTCTGCTGTTGGTATTTTTCAGCAAACGCAGACACTTTTCGGATGTTTAGAAAGTGCATCGTACAAACAAGAAGAAAAACCAAACAGAACTGAATCGATCTGTTCCTTACTTGTTTCTCATTAAGAGCTGCTATCCTTGATTGCCTTTCATGGATTTGTTTCTTAAGATCCCCGTTCTGCAAAAATGGCAATAAGACGCATATTAAAGGCAAAGTGGAAACTAAGCCCTATAATGAATAAACTTGCGATCTAGAAATTGTTCAAAGGCAAAACCGTTCCATCGCAGCCGTACAAAAGCATGCACACACACAACACACAACCTTAGTAAGAAAGCTCAGCACAGACTACAAAATGAGATCTCTTACTGATAAAGTTTCTCATCCTGCTGTCCCAGCATAACTGCGCTGATTACGGCAGGGATAAAATACTGAAGAAGAGAAAAAAAAGGATCTGCATTTACCTGTGGATCTTGCTTCATCTGTGCAATTAGTTTCTATTTAAAAAAAAAAAAATCACCCCCGAAAAAGGAGGAATTAGAAACTGTTTCAAGTTTAATGGATTTTTTTAAATGTATGTATTTGTGTGGACGGGGGAGGGAGGGGGGTAAGGAACAAAGAGGCAAGTAAACACTGCGAGTCAGTTTCAAGCAAAGCTCATAAATATTCAAGTCTCGTCCTAATCTCTCCAGCACACACACGCACACGCACACCCGCTCACACCCGCACACACTCACACGAGCCCCAGCCGCAATGCTAACTCCGGCTCCACGGCACGCAGAGAGAGGACAAAACAACAACAGCACAACCCCCGAAGCACCCCGCAACTCGGGCCAACAAGACGCCAAACTACTTTGCCCGAGTGCTCGTCATTGCCGCGGGGGCCGGGGGTCCCCCCACCGCAGCCCGGGCCCCGCCGCCCCCCGCCGCTGCCTGCAGCATGCAACACGGGCGGCCCGACCCGGCCGCCGGGCGAGGAGCGGCTCACGGGCAGCTCGTGGCGTTTTTTACCTGATGACATTGGATTTCCACTTTTAACGCCTCTTGCAAGCTGTGCAGCTCCATCCCCGCAACTTGCCGGGCACTTTCCTGCCACTTTCAGCTCCGAATGAAGTTGTTTTGTTTGTTTGTTGGGTTTGCTTGTGTTGTTTTGTTTTGTTTGGCTCGCTTTTTTGGTTGTTTTGGTTTTTGTTTTTTTTTTTTGGCTCCTTTTTTTT